>NC_056729.1:1228829758-1229129758 GCF_019279795.1 Protopterus annectens | reverse complement strand
GTAAATGGGCATGCCTTCGTTGAAGGTTGGACATCGAGCTGGCACCTTGGCATTCGTGAAAATCTGCTGCCAATCATTAGCGGACCGGAGTTCCACTGTGGCAACCCCTAACCGAGAAAAGCTGAAAGACAAAACAAACAAAACTGTCATATCCTGGGTATTATTGGCTAGGCTTGTAAAGGCTGTTGTGCCATTAGCCTGGCAATCACCTATGTACCTGTTCATCCAGACTTCAGGTGTTTAAGGTTTTGTGTGTCTGGATCACATTATCAGTTCTCTGACATACCTTTTGGACTATCCACCAAGTGTGTAGCTTCAGTTATAGCTCATTGTCGACTACAGGGTATTATATAACATTAAAAAGTCTTTTTTGACTCCACGCAGAATTGTGCTCCTGGGATGTCAGCTAGACATCTCATTTCAAAGAGTTTTTCCTTCACAGGAAAAAAAAAAAACGATCTAGAGTGGTTTCTCAGGTTTTCCACTCAGACTTTGGTCACTGTGAGGGAATACCTCAAGATTTTATGTCTTGTGGCATCTATGAGTTTTATGATACCCCTGGCAAGACTGTGCATGAGAAAAATACAGTGGTATCTGAAGTCTCTATGGTTCCAGCACCATCATCCTTTGTCTTGTCAAATTGTAGCTCTGGGGGGTGTCGAGAGAAATGGAGAGAGCAAAGTTCCTTAAACTCAGGTCTCCCATTTTCTGTCCCTTCTGCAAAGTAGTCAGTCACCTCAAATGCTCCAGGAGCAGTTTCAGGAGGGATACAATTGCAGGATGTGTGGGAAACCAAGGACATGTGGAAGCATGTAAGTATAAAATAAATATTTGTCTTGATCAAGGCACTCTGCTCTCTGAATCATCTTTGCCCCATGGATCTCTTCAAGTTGTTACAGACATTACCACAGTCATGTGGTACATAAGTAAGGAGGAACCAGGTCAGACTAGACATGTTAGCTTGGAATATAATGTCACAGGACAATCTCACTCTGCAGGCATCCTACATCCCATTGTAGCAAAACTGTGTGGCAGACAAGCTTAGCAGAACAAGGGCAGATCCTTTACAAATGAAAACTAGATTGAGGGCCTTCCAAGATTTGCTTCATATGCAGGGAGTTCCTCAAGCAGACCTTGGCAAGATGCTGCTCCGGGACTCCTTGCAAGAAGGCCCAGAAGAAAGGTGCCTTCCTCTTTTCTTGGATAGGAATGCTCCTGTGTACTTCTCCACTATTTTTAATAATATCCAGAGTACTTCTGAAAATTCTGAAGGAATCCCCAAGATCATTGTGGTGACTCCCTTGTGGCTCAAGCAACAGTGTCTCTCGTTTTGGAAATGGCCAGGGGCAATTACCACAAGCTTCCTCATTTTTAATTTCTCCAAATCTTTGGGGTTTTTAATACAAATGATGGGAAAGGACCTCACTTCTAAGTCAAAGTATGATTAAAGTTCTTGAAATTAGTTTTGTTTCAATCTTTGATGTCAGCTGGAAGTGCTCTTCGCAACGCCCGCAATGTTCCCACTAATGACTCCTGCAATTCATATGGAGTTACATGTATCAGTTATATATCTAAATAGGATTGCAGATTCTTTTTTGTAAGACCTATTGCTCCGGGTTCCTATCAGAAGAGCGAACTCTTAAATTAGCGAACGCTCTTGTATAGAACTTTAAAATGCGAAACCTGAAAATGTCGAAGGCACGCAACATTGATCCTTTTCCCAGGGAAAAAATCGATAGGCTGTTATCCAGACTTTGCTGTTTTCTCCACTGTGGTGCAATCTCTGAGTTGGTATATTTAAGTTGGGGGGTGTGGGGGGGGGGCAAAGGCTCCCACTTTATTTTGCCTGTACATTGTTTTTTTTTTTTGTTTTTTGGATCAGTGAATTTTTTCCCTGGGAAAAATTTCGCTGATCTGTTCCTTCAACGTTTTAGGGTTTCACATTTTTAAGTTCAGTAAGAGCTGAATCTAGCTTTGTTTGTATGCTTGTTATTTCCCTGAAACGCTAATTTCACCTAAAACGCGGCTTTTCAGCGCTGCTGTGGATCCCTAATGATATCTGCATTGCTTACTGCATTTATTTCCTTGTTTCACTTGAAAAAAAGTTACTGTTTGTCATTTTTGCACTTAAGTTACCTGTAACACAGTCACAGGCTACACACTCAAGTGCACTAGCCTCCTCCTCCTTGTTTTCCCGCCTTTCTGAACTAGTCTAGTCCAGTTTTCAGGCTTTGCTGAATCCAGGACTGTGGTAAAGGTTCCTGTGTTGCCCATATCATACTTGGATAGTTAGGTGGCCTCTTCGCTGTGAGAGAGGGAACTCTGAGCAGCCTATCTGTCCCTGTAGGAGTGGTCCCAGCCCAGCAACTTGTAGCTCATTGGCCATTTTGGGCTAATTTCTATCCTTTTTGATCTCCCTGGTATAAAAAACGCTTAGCGTGGTTTTGCGCACCACGCAGCACTGTTTAGTTGCGGTTAAACTATTCCAGGCTCCACAAAGTCGTCACTTCAGTTTTTCCCTTGAAACTTGAAACACTTCAACCCAGCACTAGGAATAAGGCAGTTTAAGACCAGCACTTACTAAAACTCACTAAAACTAGCACTAGCTTACAGCTTGCACTTCAGCCCTATACTCAGGAAGTATAAAGCTCTTTACTCATCCAATCAGCAATACAGTCCCAACCATCTATTCAGGCATGTTCAAGGGACAGCTTCAGGTGTGCTGTCCGGTCCAGCTAGTGAATCTGGGCATCCTGAGGCAATGTTACAATTGCCTCATGTACACAGACAACCCCCTCCTCCTCCCAACCAACACAAACATATGTGAGAGATACAGCTACACAGCCAAACTGGAGGCTAAGCTCTCTCAACCCATGACTGGATCAACCAGTCACAAGGAGAAGGGCAACACTAGCACCACATTACCAGACTCACATAGACCAGCCATAGATGCACCAGAAAACAACTCTCAGAAACACCCAAAAACATACTCGGAGGCTCTAAATAAGAACCTGCCTAAACAACAGAGATCTCTCAAGCATACACCCAAGCAACCCCCACCCCACAACAGAAGCCAGGTAACACATACGTCACAACGTCAGTGTGCCAAGCAAAAACAGCCCCTAAGGCTAAATAACACACTAGTAATCAGTGATTCTATCATCAGGCACACAGACGTCCCACTCACTAGACTGAACAAGAAGAAGGTTACAGTAAGCTACCTGTCGGGTGCCAGAATCCACCACATAACACATGCACTCAGGTCACTCCACAACAAGTACAATTATGACTCATTGTACATGTTGGCGTAAATGACCTGAGACGTACCTCCCTGGACTACATGAAAAGAGACATGGAGGAGCTCTCTGACCATGTAGCCCAGGCTGGTATGACTCTGACTCTGAGTATCATCCTGCCCTCACCCAAAATGATGCCAGGATAAGAAGAAAAAATGATCAGTTTCAACAATTAGTTAAACTACTGTTGTCATTCAAAGGGGATCCAGTACTGTCAGCCTGGGACGACATGCTTGACAAGCCACATTGCTTCGCCAGAGACTGCTTGCACCTGTCGCCCCTGGGCTTTCGAATACTGGCCAAGACTCTTGCCGCCCCAATACTGCCTTTTTTAGGCAAGGCTCAAAAGACGAACCCGCCTCCATAAACAACAATAATAAAAAACTGAGGGTAATGCTTCTCAATGCCAGAAGTCTAAACCTCAAAATGCACGCACTCAAGGCTCTCCTTAGTATGGAAGAAATCGACGTATGTGCAGTGACAGAAACCTGGTTCAAGGCTCCAGAGAGCACTCCAGCACTACCAGGCTATAACTCCTACCATACCTTTAGGTCCCAAAACCAGGACCGGAACACAAAAGGAGGAAGGGTGTGTGTCCATATTAATCAAAAACACCCACACCTCCAGGTTAGTAGCACAGCACGTGGAATCTGAGACCATCCAAGTGCAATTGACAGCGGGTAAATTGACTGTTCAATTTATAGCTTGCTACAGATCTCCCACCTTGTCTCAGGATGCTCACACAGCATTCCTGAGAACATTAGAAAGTATGAAGATTCTACCCAAACACCATGCTACTGGGTGACTTCAACTATCCAAACATTGACTGGGAAAACTACTCAAGCTCAGATGCCCTAGCCCAATGCTTCCTTGAGTTTATAAACTCAAACGCCCTTGAACAGCTGGTCACCACTCCCACAAGAGGTGACAAATACTGGACCTGGTCATCACCAACATGGGGAACCTATGTTTCACACCTGAGGTAAAGTCGTCATTGGTAAGATCAGATCACAAACTAATCACACAGGACATCCACATCCCAACCCCCCCCCCCAGTCAAGGAAATCAAGGTAAAAACTTCTCTAAAGCCAACTTCACACTCCTCAAGACCGAGGTGGGAAGTTTCAAAGCTCCCAATCAAATGGAAAATGACCCATCGGCAGAATCCTTTACAAGTGCCTTCTATGAACACCTTCAAGAATGCATAGACCGAGCCATCCCAAGTAAAACCAAGACCAACTCCTCAAAAAAGAGGAAGCCAGTCTGGTGGACACCGGCCATAAATAAACTTTACAACAGGAGGAGGAAACTCCTGCAAGATAGAACAAAATCCCAAAATAAGAAGGCATCTCTGATTAACATCAGTAAAAAACTGCGCTCCCACATTAAATCATCCAAGGCCAACTTCGAAAGAAAAATAGCCAATGACTCCCCACAAGGTCTTCTTTAACTATGTCAAGAGTCTAAGGGCAAACTCTCAGATATGCTCCGAGCTAGTGCATAATGGCCATAAATACACTGAACCAACCGACATTGCCAACATCCTGGCTGACAAGTTCAGTGCAAACTTCACTCCTCCCTCTCCACCAAAGGGGCTAGCACCCATCCCAGAAGAATGTGGCGCTCCAGATATCTCAGCCATACAAGTAAAGACAGCCCTTGCAAAGGCCAAAAACACAGCATCAATGGGACCAGATGCTATCCCAGGTTGTGTCTTACATGAGTTTCAAAATGAACTAACCCCCCATCTCAAATCACTATTCAAACTCAGCCTCTCTACAGGCTATGTACCCAAAGAATGGCGTACAGCAACAGTTGTACCACTCCACAAAGGTGGTGCCACAACTGACCCTGAGAACTATCACCCTATAAGCTTGACTAGCTTGGTCTGCAAAGCCATGGAACGCATTATCATGGAGCTCATTAACAGGGACATTGGGAACCTCCAGACACTGGACCCCACCCAGTTCAGCTTTGTTAAAGGCAGATCTTGCCTCCTGAACTTGGTCGACTTCTTCGAAACAGTCACCAAGGCCATAGATGAAGGGAAGGTGGTCCACACAGCATATCTGGACCTCGCTAAGGCGTTCAACACCATCCCACACTCAGGAATCATAGACAAACTCACCAGCTTAAATATTAACCCCTATGTCACGAGATGGGTTGCCAATTGGCTCTCGGACAGAACCCACATGGTAAGAGTGGCAGGCGCCATGTCTGACTGTAAACCAGTCACAAGTGGAGTCCCACAGGGCTCAGTCCTGAGACCCCTCCTGTTCGGTATATATTTCTCCGAAGTACAGGCAAAGGTGGAGGGACTGTGGCTAACCAAGTTCGCAGATGACTGTAAATTGGGTGCAATAATTGACACTCCAGCTGACACAGACATCCTCCAAAAGGGTCTCACAGAGACAAACACCTGGTGTCAAAGTCACGGCCTCAAGTACCTACAAACTACCACATAGATGGGAATCCACTAAGTACAGAAGAAGTAATTAGGGACCTGGGTACCCAAGTAGATATTATGCTCTCCTTTGATAACCACATAGCCAAAATGGTCAGGAAATCCTTCTATGTGGCACACCTGATCACAAAGGGTTTCTCATCCAGATCCAAGGAGGTGATTGTGCCCCTTTACTCCTCACTCATTAGGCCCATAATAGAGTACAATGCCCCATTTGGGATGTACCTCACTAGACACCTGCAACAACTAGAAAGACCACAGAAGTACCTCACTAAGAGGATTAAGGGCTTTAAACAATTACCCTATGAAGCACGACTAAAAAAGCTCCAGCTCTTCTCAGTCGCTTACCATCTTCTCAGAGGTGACCTATGTCTGACCTATAGGGCCATATCAAACCCTGAACTAATGGACATGCTTCACCTCAAAAAAACGAGATCCCTCAGAATCACTCGTTCTAGCGAATTGAACCTATGTACAACAATAAACAGGACATGCTGGAGGGATAGATTCCTGTCCCAGCGACTCCCATCACTCTGGAATAGAATCCCAATCCATATTCGACAGAGCTCCTGTCTGACCCTTTTCAAGAGAAATCTTGATGAGTGGATGGGTAATCGTAAGTTCTACCCTGGGATCACTTCAGGAGCCCTGTTGACAGAGGCCCAGGTTACTAATCTAATGGGGAGGCGAAAACCATCACTCTGTGGCTAGGCTTATAAATGCCCATGGGCAGATAGCCTAGTACTTACCTATGAGCCTATGAAGAGTGTTCGCTATTTTTAGCGTTCATCTTCTGATATAGACACACTGCTCCTACTACTATTGCAACTGTCTGGGTGTCTTTATTCCACATTGCTGTCTTTCTGCCTGCAAATCCTGATATTTTATGACGTTGTCTCTCTCTCTCTCTCTCTCTCTACGCAAGAGACTGCAGTCACTGGGTGTAGAGATTTCAATGATCAGTGCTACTTTTGTCTTCTTTTCATGGACCACTACGTCTGGTTTTCTCACATATATCTTTTGAACTGGTGGTAATGGGTGATCCCTTGTGATGTAGACTTCATCATTTTCTATGATGCTTTGTGGCTCATGTTTCCAGTGTTTTTTCAGCTACTTCAGTATTGTAATGTTTGCACAATCCCCACTGCAACAGTCATGCCACATTATTATGCCTTTTAGTATACAGTCCTCCTGCCATTAGTATGTCACAACCAACAACAAGGTGTGCAACTGTTTCCAGTTCTGTTTTACAAAACCTTCATTTGTCTGGTTCTCCCACATGTTTAATGGACTTTGTAAACCAGTGTGTACGTAGTCCACTATCTTGGGATGCCAATATTAACCTTTTATCTTTTGGTTTGAATTAGCCTGTCCTTAACCATTCCTGCATTCAGTCCTGATCAACGTGAGGTTGTTGCAGGAGTTTTCAATACTTACAACTATAGTTATGCATTTTCCACATTTCTTGCCTTCTCATCTGATCCTTCACCTTATATTCTTTCTTTTTTCGCATATTCTATTGCTTTGATTTCCATTCCTGCTTGATGCTTATATGCTTCTGCAAGACTAAGCAGGGAAGTCATCTTAGATTTATTCTCCTTGTGTTTCAAAACTTTCACTATGTTTCAGTCTCGTGAGGTCAGCAGATATGTATGCAGTCGTATGATTGCAAATCTGTACATGTAATCAATTTCAAGGAGGCCAGTACCTCTTTCGGAGAGGGAATATATAATCTTGGTATGCACTGATTTTTATAAATAAATGAGCATGAAGCATCCTTCTTGTTTTCCTATCTAATCTATCCAGCGCCTTTTGGGGCCAGTCAGTCACTCCAATACTGTAAGTTAGGACAGGAAGAGCAAATTGGTTTATAGCTTGAACTTTGTTCCTAGATGGAGGGCTGTTTTATTTGCACTTGTTCATGTTTTATTGTTGATCCTTCATCAATTCTCAAATATTTATACACTCCCTCTTGCTCAGGTTCTTTTATATCACTTTCTTGTCCCAAACTGATGTTTTCTTGGTGCTGCAACTATCCTGCTTTAAAGGTTTCTTTTGCACATTTATCAAGACCAAAGGACATTCTATCATCTGAAAAAGTTTTGACTACTTGCAGTTGCACTTTCAGTTCTGAAGGCTCCACAATCATCAGATCCTCCTCCACCGGCTCCGAAGGCCCTGCTTGGCTCTGAGGAAGAGTAGTCACAGCCGGCGGGATGGTCTTGGGCTCCAAGACCTGTTGGGTCAAGGCCAATAATGTAGCCAGTGCAGGGTTCTTTAGAAGCCTCTGCACCACCTGGTCAGCTTCCACATCAGAAAGGGTCCTTGAAGAACAAGTTGAAGGAACCAAAGACGCCAACGATTGAAGGATAGGCGACCTCAAATTTTCGGAGACCGGCTCCAAGACCGGTGACCTGCTCTGAAAAACTTGCTCGGTGCATGGCTCCGAAGACTGCAGAGCCGGTGACCACACCTTCACGGTAAGGCTTGGATCCGATGACTTGGGCTCCGAAGAATCCTTAGAAGATTTTGACCCCTTCGAAGACTTGGAGGTCTGGTAAGCCTTGTCCAAGGACTCCTGAAAATCTGGCTTCAATAAGCCTCTGTCCACCAGCTTCCTTAGTCTCTCCAGTAAAACCCTACTACTGAAGGAATGGCGTATAGAGCAATCCTCCTGGAGGTGAACAGGTCCCAAACAATACACACAATTCATATGGGCGTCCGTGATGGACATCGTCTGCCCGCATTTTGGACACTTTTTGAAACCAGATTTCTGTTTCCTCTTATGGTCAGACATGTTATAAGCAACACCACAGCGCTCGATTTTATTTGGATTGCTGTTCGTTTTTTCATCTTTGTCACGTCTATTAAAGATAGTTTTCAGTATACTTCGTTGGTCGGTGGTCTTTTACTGTGGAATTATCTCATTTCTTGGTTTTGTGACTAACTCCAACACCACAGTAAACACTATAGAGGAAAACAAGGTTATTGAATAACCAACCACAATGCAAACTCTAATAATTTGAACAATTCTAGGTTGTCAGATCCCTGAACAACTGTTAGAATACACATATATATATATATATATATATATATTCAAAACTAAGCACTATCTAATAACACTAACACACTATTAATATGTAAAAACAGGATAGGGATTAACTAAAGAATGGCCAAAGGCCTAAGAGCAGCCACTCTGAAACAGACGATACTAGTCAAAGTTTAAATAAAGAAAATCAAAGGCTAAATAGCCCAAAAGCAGTACAACTGTAAAAAATTTTGTTTACTAAGGAACTATAAGCAGAATATATCAAATAAGCGATAAATATAAAACAAACTGGCCCGAGCTCTCCGATCTGTTGCAGTGGCAAACTAGATCTGAGGTAGGACAGAGAGCTTCATGGGATAGGGACCTGGCCGCGAGCTATTCTAAGATCTTCAGCTATTAAAGCGGCTGACTTGGGGCCGAACCCGTGTGTAAGAATGAAGGCGAGATGAACAACTCACATGGAACATTGTGGTAAGTACTAGTGTCTTTGTGCTGCAACTATCCTGCTTTAAAGGTTGCTTTTGCACATTTATCAAGACCAAAGGACATTCTATCATCTGAAAATGTTTTGACTACTTGCACTTTCACTTCCTCATCTGATGAACTGTACAGTTTTAAATCATCAACCAAGAGAAGATGAGAAGTCTTTACACTGTTGCTTTCTGGGAGCCAAATTATAGCTATGACCTCATCTGTTAAGCAGACAGCTTAATGGGTTAAGAGCAAGACAAAAGAGCAGCGCTGACAGAGTCACCCTGGAATATCCCCTTTTGGATTTTTATCCCTGGAATAATAATTTGTTATTTAGCATAGCTTAACTGCAGAGTGGTTTGCCACTGTTTCATGGTCGCTGTAATGTAGATGTTTTTCGTGTTTCACTGTTGCAGTCATCTCACTTGGGTTATCTGCCTGCAGGTAGTCTTCAGTCGGCCTGAATAACAGTGTCTTGGGCTTTCTGCATCAAAGCTGTCGCTTCTTCCATGACGTCAGGTCGTCAGGGGTATAAAACAGGCAGCCGACACCTTTACATCAGTCTTTCTTGCTGAGAAGGAGCCTGCAGCAGTTCGCAAGTACCGGTCGGCCGCTACCTGAAATTTTCATTTTTCGAGTTTCAAACCTGAAGTCTTCTAAAGCTAAGTACCCCATTGGGGATTCTTTTTTCTTGCTCTAACCGATGTTAGAAAAAGTTAACAATTGTCTTGCCTGTGGAAAGCAAATACCTCACAGAGATTTTCATTCTTACTGCGTCACCTGTTTAGGCCCAGACAGCGATGTCCCTCGCTATAGTTTTTTTGCCTTGTTTAATGCCCGAACCATTCGTCGTCTGGCTATTTTTGTCGCTAAATTCTTTCGCTCTCGTTTGTATTCCAAAATGGCTTCGGTAAGCTATCCGACTACCGATCTTCTGAAAAAGTGCAAAGATAGAGAGAGACCGCATAGGTCAAAAACTGCCAATGCTTCCGTTAAGCTAGTCGCCAGTCCACCGGTACTCAGTGAGGTGCCTTTGCAGCCCCTGATGCCCACTTCTACAGATTCTCAGGCCTCTGCTGAGACCCATTCAGAGTCCAGTATGCCACGAGATGCTTCTTCGACTGTGGAACCTGTGGATGTCTCTACCTTGGATGGGTCCGGAGCCGCTGTGCAGGCACCGGCTTCTGAGGGTGTATTCCGACCTACCAATATTCGCATTAAACCGACATTTTTAGCTAAAACTACTGAGTTCTCAGGCTCAGAGTACGCACTACGCCTAGAAAACCGATGACCAAAGCACATGCTCAATCTCCCATGCCTCAAAAACAAATGCTTAGAATGGCTGAAGACCTTATCACCCTAATTAGGGGAAGCCAGCTTTCCCCTAAGAGACCAAGAATTGAGTTACTTTCTGATTCTACAGACCAGGAGTCCGATGACTCAGACCCTTCTGATTACCAGGACATACTCTTATCTACCTTTGAAGATTCAGATGCAGAGGAATCCATTCCCTCTGCCTCCCCTCCAGAGGATTTTTCTTTTGGTGAAACCTTGCATACTTTAAGAGAGCATTTCTGCTGGGAATGCCAGGATTATCCTCCGTCCAAAAAGAGACTCCGAGAATTTTTAGAGTTGCCTCAGCACAGGCCTCTACCTATACCCCCTGTCCTGGATGTTGTAGATGTCTTTATGGAATCCAGTCTTACTTCAGACACTTTACCACCAGCCCCTAGAAAACCTGACCGGTACTACAGAGTACCTGATTCTCACAAATGTTCTCTTTGAGAATCCTACAGCAGATCCAGAGACCATTTACCAGGGGCCTAAAGGTATTAAGGCTACTACAGCCAAAAACCCTACTCCTTCAGACAGGGATAATTCTGCAGGTGCTCCTGGACCCTTACCTTTCCATCTCCCAAATGTAGAGTATCATAGTGCACTATGCTTATAGCTAAAGCTACTGCAGTAGTGATCAAAATGATGAACATAGTACAGTTGTGTAAGTAAACTTACCACAACAGTAGATGTTCAAATGATCACTGCTGCAGTAACCACGTCTTCCCTCCTTTCCCTTGTTTTTGGTGTATTGTGTATGCCAGGGAGTGAATACTTTTTTTTTCCCCTGGCATTGCTGTTTCAGGGCTTAGCATACTTCTATCTGTTGGTATGAAAGCTGTGAAGGGCCTGGTGCCTAATCTGCCTTTTTTAATTAGCTCAGCTCAAGCTTAACTCATGGTTTGGGCATGTGGAAGGTACCCTGAATCTTTGGAATCTGTCCAGTGATAATATCACTGGCAGATATAACCCATATAGCTGAGGATACTACAGTAGTAATCATTAGAAGGTCTACTGTTATGGTAAGTCTACATACACAGCTGTATTTTTCCATCTCCCTCTTTGGCTACAGATTGCTTCAGACAAATGAGTTCTGAATTGTTAAGAAGAGTTACAAATGGTACTGGATAGACATGTCTCCTTTTTGTGGAATCCCACTTTCTCCTCCAAACCAGCTAGAATGCGTTCCTCAGGTTCTTCATCATATGCTTTGCTTGGGGGGGGGGGGGGGTCATAGAACCAGTGCCTCAAAACCAAAGGGAAGAATGATTCTATTCCAGAACATTTCTAATAAAGATCCTTTGGGTGCTCGACCTATCCTTTCTCAACATGTGTAAGTACTAAAGTTCAAGATGTTGACCTTGGAGTCTGTAACCTCTCATTCCTCTTCTGGGTTTTATGGTAAGTCTAGTCTTGAAAGATGCGTATCACATGCCTTATTGCCACAGAGCTTTTAAGGTTTCCTCTGATTTTCTGCTTGTGTAACATAATCAGTTCTCCATGTTACCCTTTGGATTATCTACAGCTCCAAAGGTGTTTGCGAAATATCTCACTCCAGTGATAGATTATTGCAGACTGCAGGGTGTTCACACATTTCCTTCTTTACATAATTTGCTTATCCTTGCAGAGTCTTTTCCATGTGTCAGGAGTCCCTTTATAGGTTACAAATCCCCTTCTCAGTTCAGGCTTTCAGATCAGCAGTCAAAAATCCTCCTTAATTCATTCTCACAGGATTGTATTCCTAGGGTACCTTCTAGATTTTTCCTGCAGAAGGCATTCCTAACTTAGGAGAAAGTGGACATGTATCTGGCAATCTTCCTGAATTTTTCAAGTCAGTCCCAGACTTAGGCCAGGGTGTATTTTAGGATTCTAGGCTTTATGGCAGCCATGGATATCCTTCTTAGTTAGTGTTGCAATATTGATTCTTGAGTCTTCTTGTAATGCAGAAGCCTGCAACTGGCCTGATTTCCAGAGTCTTTACATCATCCCCTTGCTGAAGGCCATCTAAATACTGATGTCTGGACATCAGGGTAAAAGAAGGGCATCCATTGGCACCATCTTCATTTCTTTCTAGCTGTGCAGTCCTATGCACTTCACATGTGTGCAGTATGCTCGCAGTCTGTTGGTCATTTCACTTTTTCCAGAGAATCTTCACCTACCAGTAAGATAAAAATACCCTGTTGGGAAAATTTGTCTATTAATTTAATGTTGAAAAAAGGCAACAATTACTTGGTGTGGGAAACAAATCCCTCATAAAGATTTTCACTAATTTTATCTGTGCTGCTTGCAGCCTCAGCATGTCGTTTCTAACTAAAACATAGGTCTGAAGAACTAGCTGCCCATATAAAATTCTTCTCTTCTGCTTCCCAGGGGGTATCGTAATCCACTGTTACTGCTTTTCCTCTGCAAACTCCAATGTCGGCTAGCACTATTCCAAAAAAAAAAAATGTAAAGACAGAAAAGGCCAAAGACTCTGATGTTACCAAGAAAGCTCCAGTTCTATGTAATAAGTCAACGAATGACCCAGGTGAGGTGCCTTTGCAGCACCCTCAGCCAGGGACTACTGCACCCGCACCCACTGCTATGACCTCTCAAGAGACTGCCATGTCTCTGGCCTACCTGTAAACACCACCAAAGCACACACAGTTGGTTCTGAGGTCACTTAACAGATCGTCGCTAAAGACATCCATGCTTTGGGTCTTGAAGGGAGACACCCTGGCTCTCTCGACTACCAAAACAGCTGAAGTCGTGATTGAATGACTGCAACTTCCGGTCACCCATTTTAAATGGACCCAAACCAAAGCAAGCCACTTTTTTAATGTCCCAGCCTCCATCCACTTCTCAGACTGAGAACCTCTTTAAAATAGCACAAGAATGTATGGCTTTTATGAAATCTAGAGAGGCCTCTTGTGGTTTTACCAAGGCCTCTCCATCTAAAAGAAGCAGGGAAGTATCTTTTCAGGAAGAGGAAGACGACTATAGCTCTGAGGATGAGGAGGAATCCTCTTACTCTGGCCACTTGGCACTACAAACTTAGTCTCAGATAACACCCTCTGTTCTGCTTCCTCCCCTGAGGACCCTTCCTCAATAGAATGGAGGCGGCTTTTAATTGAGAAAGTAAGCAGTTCTCACAGACTCTGACCCACTACAAGGAACTGCTACATTTGCCTTCACCCAAACCACTGGCTATTTCTCCTGTAGATGATGTCTTGGAAGACTTGCTTTACACTCAGATTCTCTACCTCCTACTCCCAGGAAGATAGATTTTACAAAGTGCTTAAATCTCACAAGCATCTTTACAAAAACTGACCATTCTGTAGACTCCACTGAATCCACAAAAGGTGTACCTAAGGCATCAACCTGACCAGCCCAGGGACTCTGCAAATCTGGACAGACAACACCACAGTGATGTGGTACATAAGCAAGGGGGGAACTCTGTCCTGGCTTCCCTGCAGTCTTTCCAGGAACATTTGAATGTTGGCTCAAGAAATAGGGCTAAACCTCATAGGTTCTTATTTTCTGGGTCAGAACAATACTCTGGCAGACTCTCTAAGTAGAGACCTTCTAGACTCCAATGAATGGATGCTGAAAACAGAGGTCTTCCTGGACCTAACATACAGTGGTGGATCGCCTCAGTAGACCTGTTTGCCTCTCACCACAACAAACCACTACAGAAGTTCTGCCCCAGAACTCAACAGACAGAAGCTTGGAAAATAGATTAATTTTCCTTTATATGGTCAAACTGGACAGGCTTTCCTATATGCATTCCTGCCCTTACCCCTGATTCCTTGGGTACTGACAAAACTCAGGGAGGACAGACCCAGCATGTCTGTGGCCCCCTTCTGGTTGAGACAGCATTGGTTCTCCCTCCTCCTAACACTACTTCCACACCTACAGCAGGAAGTAGATCTACTCAGCCAAGCCAGGGGAACTGTATTCCATTACCACCTAATCACTGGTCAGGTTAACAGCCTGAAGGATTGGGTTTCAACACCAAGGAATGCATCCCTGCCCCAAAGATATGCTTTCCATTGTAAGGGAAGGAAAGGAAGTGCAATACCAGGAAATCATACCTGGCAAAATAGAAAACTCCCACCTGATGTCACTCCAAAAAACACTAACCCTTCTCAGGCAGACAGTAACTCAGTCTTGCAGTACCTGTCAGGCCTCTCTAAAAGGGGTAATTTACTTGAGACCACCCAGAAGAAACCCTATTTTGGCATGGGATCTAAATTTGTTAGAAAAACTAACCTGGCTTTCCTTTATACCTGCTGTCACTGCCTCTGTAAATATGCTCACCTGGAAGACCACTTCTCTTATAGCTGTTATGTCAGCTTGGAGACTTTCTGAGCTACAGACTTTCATGTGTAAAGAACCTTTCACTATCTTCCACAGGGATAGGGTCATCCTCAGAACAAACCAAATTGCTATGCCTAAGGTGGTATCAAAACATCCACTTATCAGTCTTCCTCCCAAATCCACAGGACAGGGCAGAGCAAGTCCTCCACTCCCTGGATGTGCACAGGCAGATCAGGTACTATCTAGACAAGACAAAAAAGCGCTAATAAGAGCAGAGCAATTACTGGTGGCTTTTGCAGAGGGCAAACAGACCAGGCCTGTCTCTAAATGTACCATTTTAAAATGGATAGCAAACTGCATTAAGTTCTTTTACACAAGGAAAAAATGTACCTGGGTATATTATAGTCCACTCCACCAGGCACAAGGCAACTACCATTGCTTTCCTAAAAGGAGTCCCTACCCAGGCCATCCTAGAAGTCACCACATAGAACTCTGTGGACACCTTTGCAAAACACTATAACCTAGGCAATGTCTCCTGGGCTAGAGCAGGTTTTGCTACTACCACCCTGCAATATCTTATTTCATAGGGTCATAGAGATGATCCACCAGCCCAGCTGTTAGCTTTGAGAGTCCTTCCAAGAATCAGTACTACAGCATTGACTTTGAAGAACATAGTACAGTTGTGCCCCATTTACCATAATTTTAGATGTGCAAGTAGATCAGTGTAGCAGTACATACTCCCACCCTCCAACCCCTCTTTCTGCTAACCTGTGGTCTCTCCTTGCTGGGTGCAAGGGGTAGAGGAGTTTTTTCCCCTACCGATAGTGCTCTATTCCCCATCATCCCTCCTCTGCTTTCCATGTTTTCCCCTCCTCCTCCTCACTTAAATTCAGACAAGTGGGGGGGGGGGGTGCTATCTTCAGGCATCAAGCCTGCTCATTCACTGCTTAGAAAGACCTGAAGATGGCATCAGCAGATGCCCTTCTTATATCCTGACACCCAGATGTTGATGTTCGGATGTCCATTGGCTAGGAATGATGTAAAGATGTTGGAAATTGGGTCAGCTGCATGCTTCTGCATGGCAGGAAGACCCAAGAATCAGTACAGCAACATTGATGTACTCAAACATCTCCAATTATGATAACTGGGACACAACCGTATTTTCATGTGATTTCTCTTGCCAAGTTGCACATGAGAAAAATCCAATGGATAAAAAACTTTATGGACCCAACTTTCTCACCATCTGGAATTTCAAGTACTAATCTTGGGTTGTGTGATGAGAGAACTGCTTTCATTGATACAACAGATTGCCCTGAGTCCAGGTCTCCCATTCTCTCTTCTAAACCCTGCTCAATCTGTGCCAAACAGATGCTTCAGATTTTATTTGGAGGGACATTTCAGTAGAGATAAAAGTGCAGGACAAAACAAGGGAGTTGAATCTCCTCTTTACCTCTGAGTGGGTTTATCCAGGAAAATCCACTTAGAAACCCTTTCACCTCTAGCAGATTGTCTAGACTAACTTTGGATAAAAGAAAGGTTCAAAGGCTCATTCTTGTAGAACTTAGTACAGGGTAAACCAGATTCAGCTGCCCTAGAGGGGGCATTGGCTGCATCATAGCTACATTTAATGGAATGGTGGGCTACTTGAGAGGCAGAGGTCTGTAAAAACCTGGAAAATGGGTGCCGTTTGTTTGTTGTGGTCTGGAATGTGCCTGTATGCCTTTCCACTGATATCCAGGGTAATTTTGAAGATTCAGAGGGTCCCTCCAAAGATCGTGACCTCCTTTTTTGCCAAGGCAGCATTGGATCTCCCTTCTTATGGAGTTGGCCAAGGGCAATTACCACAAGCTTTCTCACAAACTGGGCTTGCATAAGACTGAGATTTTGATACAACCCATTCTCAAACAACTTTTAACTGACTGCCTGGAGGATTTAATTTTGATACCTTTCAGCACATTGTGATCTACAGCTAAGCTCAAGTTAACAAGTTTAAGGAGGGGGTTCCATAAGGTCATGTTTAGCACTATTTATTAGGCATCCAGGTAAGTTATCAGGCTCCAAGGAAGTAGTGTTTTAAGTCTTAGAAATCACCTTCAGTGTATGCTCCCTTGTAACATGTAAAAGGGATTCAAGAATTTTGGGAATTAAGGTAGTTGTTTCAGGGTGCACTGAATTTGTCTTCTGGTGCATTTGCAATGTTTGCTGGGTCTGAGTGTTGAGAACATACTGTTTGCTATTTCTTATTTCCCTAGTTTAGCTAATGTAGGACTTACAATTATCTTTTGTTTCAGGAACTAATTTTAAGTTTCTTTACATTGCTAGCCTTAGTAGCAGATACTAGTTTTTAACTATTGCTGATATTCTTGAAACAGTACTTAATATGAGGAATTTTAGATTTGTTATATGATTTAAGACTTTTTTCCCCTCTTGTTATACAGTTTATTGGTCCACCAGGGTGGTGTTTTCTTAAACGTCTATTGGAGGCTGCCAGGTTTAAGCACTTATATGTGTGGGACTAAAATCTCTCTGTATAAATTGCAGCTGCACAATTGCTGGGTCTTATGATATTAGACTGTGAATTTGAATAGCTCATCAAAGTGTTTGAGGAGGATAGTCTATTTGAAAATCTTGAATTTAGAATTTTTGACTGCATAAGTCTTACAAATTTTGAGAGAGAAAATTACAAGGTTATGGTCAGACGTAACCAGCGATAGAAAAACTAGAGGATTGATGCATGCGATTTTAATAGTTAGGACCAGGTCAAGAACATTATGTCCTCTAGTTGGTTTGTTGACTATCTGTTCAAGGGAATTTTAAAGTCTAAGAATATCTGGGCATACCTGACTTTGGAGGTAATTGCTTCAATTAATCAGGGGGTAGATAAAAATCTACCTTTATAAAGGTGTTTTTGGTAATAGGTAGCTCCTCCAGTACTTTTAAGGATCTTGTCTGGTCATCGTGGAACATGGAGGCTATCCTCTAGCAGGTTATAAGTTGATAGTTGCCTTGTTCAGGATAAGTTGGAGCCCAGTGAATTTAGTTTGTGGGTGTCTGACAATCAGTTTAGAGGTGATGTGGTCCCTGAAAAATATGGATATGTCACCACAGTTTCTGTCAAGCCTGAATGCACGGTAAGTACAAAACCCAGGTATGGAGAAGAGAGAGTACTGTGTCTACATTGAAACTAAGTCTCAATTACTATACAAACATGTATGTGTTCAAGTTGCAGGAGAGCTTCGGGTTCACACAATTTAAGACTTCCGGGATTGATAAGAGCCACCTTAATGTGATTCAGTTTAGGGCTGGAAATGGCTTCGCTAATTTCTGCTACCTTAGAATGTTCATTAACAGGACTCTGTCTTAAAAAGCATTTTAAGTGCAGCAGGGGCAATATGCAAACACCATAGAATAAGAGGGGCAGACCATCACTATCAAGCCAAGTTGGACTGTCAGTCGACCCTTGAGCCCCATATTGGCACCAGCTGCTTAGCCAATTGTTGAAACCAATCATTCTTTGATATCATTCCGACCAAAGGAAGGATTTTAATCAGGGCCAGTGTCTTGCTTGCAGTGGACACGTGCTTGGTGAGATCCAACTTGCCTATTTGCATATCCTGGTTGTGGCCTCAGGTCACTGACACCTACATGAACTATTATTCATAGGTTAGTACTAAGCTAACTGCCCTTGCGAGCCATTTTAAACCTAGCCAATTATCCCTTGTGAGACTCAAACCCTGCACCTTGTGTTTGTAAGGCAAACACCTTAACCATTAGGATACCCTCCCAACCATACTTGATCATAATCATATTCATAGGTTCATGGGTTCATACTAGGCTATCTGCCCTAGGGCATTTATAAGCCTAGCCAGAATGTGTTTGGCTTTCGCCACCCATTTTAAATTTATTTTGCTATGCCCTTTTTCGAGGTTAGTATACTGTGCCTCTGTCTAACAGTGACACAGAAGTGATGCCCGGGGTAAACCTACGATCTCCCATCCACTCATCAAGATTCCTCTTGAAGAGAGTCAATGAGGGACTCTGCCTAACCTGAACTGGGATTTTATTCCAGAGTGAAGGGAGCCTCTGGGTTATGAATTTGTCCCTCCAACATGTCCTATTTATTTCAGTGCTGAGGTTCAAGTCTCTCAAGCGCGTAGCTCGATGGGATTTGGATTTTCTGAGGTGCAGCATGTCCATTAATTCCGGGTTGGACATGACTTTATACGTCAGGCACAGATTGCCTCTGAACAGGCGGTATGCCACTGAGTAGAGCTGGAGTTTCTTTAACCGGGCAGCATATGGCATCTGTTTGAGCCCTTTGATCTTCTTGGTGAGGTACTTTTGGGGTCTTTCCAGTTTCTGCAGGTGTCTGGTAAGGTACATCCCAAAAGGGGCATTGTACTCAATTATGGGCCTGATGAGGGATGAGTAAAGAGGCACGATGACCTCCCCTGATCTAGATGTGAATCCCTTCATGATTAGGTGGGCTATATAAAATGTTTTTCTAACCACTTTGGCCACGTGGTTGTCAAATGAGAGATTGCTATCAACTTGGGTCCCCAGGTCCCTAATTGCTTCTTCTGTACTTAATGGATTAACACCTATGTGTTCATTTGTGGGCACTTTGTTTTTGCCAAAGGGGATGACTATACACTTTTTGGCATTTAGCTTGAGGCCATGGCTCTGGCACCAGTTGTCTGTTTCTATGAGGCCCTTTTGGAGGATGCTTGTGTCGGCTGGAGAGTCGATTATGGCACCCAGTTTGCAGTCATCTGCGAACTTGGTCAGCCACAGTCCTTCTGTGTTGGCCTGTACCTCCGAGAAAAATATACCGAACAAGAGAGGTCCCGTGACTGAGCCTTGTGGGACACCACTTGTAACTGGTTTGGAGTCTGACATGGCTCCAGCAATTCTAACCATGTGGATTCTGTCCTTGAGCCAGTTTGCAATCCATCTAGTGACATAGGGGTTTATATTTAAACTGGTGAGCTTATCTATAATGCCCGAGTGGGGTATTATATTGAAGGCTTTTGCGAGGTCCAGGTAGGCTGTGTGGACCACCTTCCCCTCGTCAATCACCTTGGTGACTGTTTCAAAGAAATCAACCAGGTTTAAGAGGCAGGATCTGCCCTTAACAAAGCCGAACTGGGTAGGATCCAGTGTCTGTAGGTCCCCAATATCTTTATTTATGAGGTCCATGATGTTCCTTTCCATAGCTTTGCAGACCAAGCTAGTCAGGCTTATAGGGCGATAGTTTCCAGGATCCATTGAGGCACCACCTTTATGGAGAGGGACCACTGCTGCTGTACGCCACTCTTTGGGCACATATCCTGTAGTAAGGCTGAGATTGAACAGTAGTTTTATGTTTGGGTTTAGCTCTTCTTGGAGTTCATGTAGGATGCAGCCCGGGACACTGTCTGGTCCCATTGATGCTGTGTTTTTTGCTTTGGAGAGGGCGGCTCTTACCTGAGCATCTGAGATGTCAGGGGGGCAGAACTCTGCTGGGATAGATATTTGCCCTTTTGGTGGGGAGGGGGGGAGAAGTTTGCGCTGAACCTGTCAGCTAGGATGTTGGCAATGTCTGTGGGTTCAGTGTATTTTTTGTCATTTTGGACTAATTCTGAGCATATCTGGGAATTACCACCCAGGTTCCTAACATAACTAAAGAAAGCCTTGTGATTATCCTTAGTGTCCTGTGCAATTTTTCTCTCGAAGCTGGCCTTAGACAATTTTATGAGTGCCCGTAGTTTTTTGCTAATACTGATCAGTGATGCCTTCCCTTTTTGGGATTTTGCTCTATCATTTAGTAGCTTCCTCCTTCTATTGTATAGTTTGTTTATGGCTGGGGTCCACCAGACAGGACATCTGCCTTTGGAGGATTGGGTCTTGGTTTTATTTGGGATCACATGATCCATGCATTCCTGAAGGTGTTCATAGAATGCGTTTATAAAGGATTCTGCGGTCTGGGCCATATTTTCCACAGGCCAGGGGGCTTTGAAGGATTCCAAATTGGTTTTGAGGAGTGTGAAATTTGCTTTAGAGAAGTTTTTCACTGTGGTTTTCTGGGCAGGGGGTGGGGTCAGGATGTGAATATCCAGTGAGATTAGTTTATGGTCTGATCTTACCAGTGAGGGATACACTTCTGGTCTGGAGCATAGAGTCCCCATGTTGGTGATGATCAGGTCCAGTATTTTTTCCCCTCTTGTGGGAGTGGTAACAAGTTGTTCCATAGCATTTGAGTTTATAAAATCTAGGAACCTTTGGGCTAGGGTGTTGGAGCTAGAGTAATGCTCCCAGTCTATGTTTGGGTAGTTGAAGTCGTCCAATATAATGGTGTTTGGAGAGACCTACATATTTTCCAGTGTTCTCAGAAAGGCCGAGTGGGGTTCCTGGGTTTGGGAGGGTGGTCTGTAGCAGGCTATAAACTGGAAGGCAGTTTTACCCACTGTTAGTTGCACATGGATAGTCTCTGATGCTTCATGCTTTGCCACCAACCTGGAGGTGTGGGTATCTTTGATAAATATCGATACTCCCCCTCCTTTTGTGGTTCGGTCCAAGTTTTGGGGCCGAAAAGCATGGTATGAGGTATAACCTGGTAGTGCTGGGGTGCTCTCGGGAGCCCTGAACCAGGTTTCTGTTACTGCACAGATATCGATGTTCTCCATGCTAAGGAGAGTTTTGAGTGCGTGCATCTTGAGGTTTAGACTTCTGGTGTTGAGTAGCATTACTCTTAGTTTCTTTTCCCTTGTGATACCTATGGAGGTGGGTTTCTTTTGAGCCTTGCCTAAAAAAGGCACTATGGGGGTAGCAAGAGCCTTTGCCAATATCCGAAAGCCCAGGGGTGACAGGTGCAAGCCATCCCTAGCGAAGCAACGTGGCTTGTCAAGCATATCATCCCAAGCTGACAGGCATTGGATCCCCTTTGAATGACACCAGTACTTAAGCCAATTGTTGAAATTGATCATCTTGTCTTCATATTGTGGCATCATTCTTGGTGAGGGTAAGATGCTACTCAAGGTCAGGGTCATACCGGCCTGGGCTACATGCTCAGAGAGCTCCTTTATGTCTCTTTTCATGTAGTCCAGGGAGGTACGTCTCAGGTCATTGACACCAGCATGGACAATGACTGAGTCATATTTGTACTTGCCTTGGAGTGACCTGAGTGCTTATGTGGCGGATCCTAGCGCCCGACAGGCTGCTCACCGTGACCCTCTCCTTGTTCTGCCTGGTGAGCGGAACGTCAGTGTGCCTGACGATAGAGTCACATATTACAAGTGTATCAGGTGTGTTGTTTAGTCTTAAGGGCTGTGACTGTTCGGCACACTGGCTTTATGAGATATGTGTTGCACGTGTTTTGTTTTAGGGTCGCAGTTGCTTGGGTGTCTGCTTTGGAGGTCTCTGCTGCTTAGGCAGATCTTTATTTAGAGCCTCCGAGTATGTTTTTTTGTGATTATGTGTTTGGTTTGCTGTTGTGGTAGGTCTATGTGAGACTGGAATAGTAGTGAGTGTGGTTTCCTTCTCCTCCTGACTGGTTATGCCAGTACTGAGTTGAGAGAGCTTAGCCTCCAGTTTGGCTATATGCTTGCATCTCTCACATGTGTTGGAATTTGTTGGGAGGAGGAGAGGGTTGTCTGTGTACATGAGGCAGTTGTAACATTGCCTCAAGATTCCCAGATTCACCAGCTGGACCGGAGAGGAGATTGACAACTGACCTTTGGACATGCTAGAATAATATTGGGAATTCCTTAATAATTGAAAACAAGGGCCAGTGGGGAGTGAGGGTGTAGTGCTTTTAATTTTTAGTGCTGACTTATATAATTGCTTTAGTGAGCAAGTGCCAGGTAACTTAAGTGCAATGTGTTACAGGTAACTTAAATCCAAAAACGACAAACAGTAACTTTCTTTCAAGTGAAACAAGGAAATAAGTACAGTAAGCAATGCAGATATCACTAGTGATCCACAGAAGCACTGAGAAGCCGTGTATTATGTGGAATTAGCGTTCCAGGGAAATAACAAGCATATAAACAAAGCTAGATTCAGCAGGCCTGGATCTAGTCTATGCTACAGCAAACAAGGTATACCAATTTCAGTAAGATACAGTTCAAATATTCAGGCACTATAAACCTTTAACCAGAAATTCCCAGCTCAGAAGGGCAGAGTCCAGCCTCTTCTCCCACAAGAGTGTAGACCACGAACCTTCTTAATGTAAAATAACTGGCCTGAAGCCCAAGTGCTTAAACCAGAACTAATACACTTTAAGAATAACAGACACTGGGCTCTCAATCAGCAGTTCCCAACTTAGAAGGATGAAAGCTACCTGTCCTGCCACCACAGTGCATGCCACAAACCTTCCTAATGTAAAAGAACTGGTCTGAAGCCCAAGTGTTTAATCCAAAAGACTTAGAATGATAGCTACACTTTAATCAAGTTACTACCAAGCAGTAATAAATACAATTGAATACTGTAGAGAATGCCTGGATTAGTGCTCAAGTTACACAAACAAAGCTAGATCCAGCAGGCCCGAATCCAGTCTATGCCACAGCAAACAAAGGCACACCAACTTCAGTAAGAAGCAGTTCAGATATGCATGCACTATAAGCCTTTAACCAGAAATTCCCAGCTCAGAAGGGCAGAGTCCAGCCTCTCCTCCCACAAGAGTGCAGACCACGAACCCTTTTAATGTAAAATAACTGGCCTGAAAGTGCTTAAACCAGAATTAATACACTTTTAGAATAACAGACACTGAGCCCTCAATCAGCAGTTCCCAACCTAGAAGGATGTAAGCTACCTGTTCTACCACTACAGTGCAGACCACAAACCCTCTCAGTGCAAAACAACTGGTCCAAAGCCCAAGTGTTTAAACCAAAAGGCTTAGAATGAGTTACACCAAGCAGTAATAAATACAATTGAGTACTTTTAAGATGATGCAAAAGTAAAATAAAGTAGGTAGAAACACAAGTACAGTAAAAGCAGATGAAATTTTTTTTTTTTTTCTGAACAAGTGCTGAGATCAAAGAAACAGATTTGAGTGCTGAAACTAGAAAACTGGCTAGTTATAAGAAAAAAAACTAAGCTAGAAGGCTTCCCTCCAACACAGAAGGGCTTGGGGGCTCAGAAGCCTACAAATAGTCTATACCACTTAACAGGAAAGGCAGGAAACAAGCTTAAATTTTGTTTTTTTGTTTTTTTTCTGTTTCCCAGATGCTCTCTTTGTACACAGTAGGAGTGCCTGAAATCAGAATATGATCTCACTGCACTCAGTTGAGTGAGCAAATGAGATGGGCCCAGAAGGAGTATCCAAACACAAATTTACAAGAGGGGCGGGCAGTTTCAAGGCCAACTGAAGAGCAGAGTCAAAACTGCCAGTTCAGTTAATATTCCTGCAACACAGTTAAAATCAATTTAAATACTGTATTTTTTTTGAAAATAAAAGTGCAGATAAAGGTACTTAAATTCCCTTATACGTCCAGTTGAATACAGCAAGTTCTTTGCCGGCCAAAGCTGAGGTTTTTAAGCAGAAAATATTTCACACTGTACCACTTAAATTGTCTGGTAAAAGGACGTTAGAGCCCCTGTGATGTAATGGATCCTTGCACCAGAAAGGCAACTAACTATAACCATGTCATTATCCAGTCTTGTTAGTGCGGAGACGGTCTGCTTGACAACTGAGTCACTAAACACTAAGACATTACAGTTTTTGATCATGGAATTGAAGGCATTAGATGTTTTGCAGTCTACCTCCCAGTGACCTTTGAATAGGTGTGAGCATGGTGCTGATATGGTGGTGAATATCTGTTAAAACCTGGTCTTAATTTTAGGAGGCTTCAGCAGTGACTTTTTTTAAAGGCTCAGCATAAGTTACTTTAATGTGATTGTGATGAGATTTGAGTGGTACTATGTGTGGTTTTAAGGACATCTTATTGGGTAAGAGTGATGCCTGTAGACTACATAGCTATTTGTACTTTTCTCAGATTGAATTATTCATGTCAATTTAGAGGTTCACAGTTCCTAAACTGCCAGAGAGTACCAAGGGCTATAAGGCCTGGTAGCAGAAAGGATGCAAGCAGGTTTGCTTTCTATTTGTCAAGATGGGTATCAAATTTAGTTTCTTACAGCTACAAAAATAAAAAAAAAAACATAATAAGCAGCCATTGGCACTACAACAAGCTCCTAAAGCTCTTCTGTCACAGTGAGTGACTGCAGTGACCATTTCTAGTTTTGCAGACAATTTGTCTTTTCTCTTTAACTCCCTCTGGTATAGCCCCTACAGCCACAATGGCCAGAGGTTTGACAGGTCCTCTGTAGCTGTTGGTGTGCTCTTAGCAGGCAAGGGAGAACTATTCTTGTCAATCTTGGAAGGAGTAGAGAATTCCTCTTTGCCTAGCCAGAATGTGCTTCCTGTCCCTAGGAAGGGTTTGTCTGTCAAACATAGGTGTGTTTTTTTTTTCAGAATTAAAAGCAAAAAAATAAACATATGCCTTTTCCTACATAATTTACTTTGAACAGGAGTGATTTATTGGGCTTGGTATAGGCTTTTTCCTCTCTTCCATTTCTGATGTTAAAGAAAAAGGGATTCTTCATTTTCTGAGGAGGATCAAGATTTTGAACCCCAAATTTATTGTGAAGAATCAACTTCTGTTTCCCCCCCTCAGGTTTCTATTTTGATTCTGAGGAAAGTGTGACTTCTGACAGTCCCTTCAATGGATTTTCTTAGAGAAGCAGTTTCTAGAATGAATATTTTTTTCCAATGGGAATAAAAATCATATTCCATTGTCTCCAGAAGTATTATTATTTATTGCAAGTGGAATTTTGTTAGCCTACACCAGTTGCTCCTGTTCTTCCAACATTGAAGGATGAATTTATTAGTGTTTGTAACTTGCCTCACAGCCATCCTGCTGCACACAACAAAGCAGATTGATTGGATAAAGTTCCCCAGTCTTACAAGTTTTTATATTCTAACCCCAGATCAGACCCACTGGTAAAGTCCACTGTTGCCAAACATCTGGTAAATGCTAATCCCTCCACTTCTGGAAAGCATGGGAAAGCTTTCATTCAGACTACCCTTCTCCTCAACTACTCCTCCCAGATACTTGAAGCTGTTTACCTGTTTCACTATCTTCCCTTCTATCTCTATTCTCAGCTTCTGATTTCCCCAATTTGCTGTCATTACCACCGACTTATCTGTGCTTGGTTTCATCCTATGTGCCTTCAGATTTGCATTCCATTCTCATATCTTTGCTGAAGTTCTAGCTCAGAGTCTGCCTGTACTGCCCCTTCGTCTGCATACAGCAGCTTTGTTGATCCATCCCCTCCAACCTGTTTGCTAATGTAGTCCATCACCAGTATGAACAGCAGTTAACTCAGAGCTGAACCCTGATGTACACCCACACCCACTGTGTACCCCTCTGTGAGGCTGAACACTGTTTGCACTTGAGTTATTGAGTCCTTGTACATAGCCTGCACTAATTCTACCAATATTTCTGGGACTTCAAACCACTGCAGTACTGTCTAGATCAGCTTTCTTGGGACCTTGTCATATGCTTGCTCCAAGTCTAGGAATGCCCAGCTGGGCTCTCTCCTCATCTCTAGCTTCTTCTCAAGCATTTGTCTCAATGCAAACATTGGGTCAGTTGTGCTCCTTCCTGATCTGAATCCAAACTGCTGATCTCCCATCTTACATTCTACTACTCTGCATATCCATTTATCAATCACCCTCTCCAGAACTTTCATGCAATGTGATAGGAGTTTGATGCCTCTGTACTGCCCACATTTGTGGATGTCCCCTTTGTTCTTGTACACTGGCATGAATATGCTTATTCTCCAGTCATCTGGGATATGCCTTTCTCTCCTCACTGCTATTAATACTGTCAGGAGCCTTTTCTCCCCTATCTCACCCAGCATCTTTATCATATCTGCTGTGACTTCATCTGAGCCTGCTGCTTTCCCTGACTTCATCTTCCTTAGTGCTGTTCTTACTTCTTCTAGGGTGGGCTTCCCTTCTTCTCTCATTGTAGGCTTTCTGGGGCAGTACAGGTTCTGTGGAGTTTTCTTCATTCAGAAGCCAGTGGAAATACTCCTTTCATCTGCCTTTGATGTCCACTGGGCTGGTGAGCAGGTTGTTGCTGGCATCCCTTATGAATGGTGTCTGACTATCTTCTTTATCTTTCTGTCTTTGCCTTGCAACCTGATATAGCTTCTTTGTGCCCCGTACTGAGTCACTTTCCAGAAGTTGGTACAGTGCCTCCGATGCCCTATTCTTTGCTATTGCAATTTCTTTCTTAGCTTCTTTGTTAGCCAACCAGTAGTCCTTCCTAGTTTGGTCAGTCTTTTCTGTCTCCCACGTCTTCCTGCACTCCTGCCTTCCTGGACTCCTGCAATCCACCACCAGCTTTCCTTATGTACCTTATTTCCATACTTGGCTCAGCCACATATCTTTTCTGTAGTCCTAATACATGCTGTTTTAGGTGCTGCCATTCTTCTTCAACTCCACCTATTTCCTCCTCTTCTCGGGGTGCTAGAGCCCTGAATAATTCCTTGAACTGTTGTACTTTCTCTCCAGTCAGCTTTCAGGTCTTCAGCCTGGTCACTGTTGACCTTAGAGCCTTCTCTGACCACTGCTTGCAGCTGATTGTGGCAACTAGTGGTTTATGTTGTGGGCCAACTGTTTCACTGGGGATGACTTTGCAATCATGGCTTCTGCCCCAGTGCCTTTTCCTTACTGGGAGGAAGTCTATCTGAGTTGCATGTTGACTACTTTTGTATGTGATCTTGTGACTGTCTCTCTTTCTGAACCATGTGTTGGCTACTATCAAGCCATTTGCCAGACAGAAGTCTAGAATTCCTTCTTTATTCCTGTTGCTCCACCCATGTGGACCCAGGCAGTCCTCATATCCTGTTCTGTTTGTTATGTAGTGGAAATTTGTTCCAGAAGAGAAGGATACCGTTGGATATGAATCTATCATGCCAACTTGTCTTATATTTCTGCTGATGAAGGTTTAGTTCTTTAACCAAGTATGTGATGCACCATTAGTTCTGCAAAGGGATAGGTGATCAAAATGGGTTGGATCTTTCATGGCACAAAAGGCTAGACATATATCTCCACAGAGGAGTCTGTAATAAGCTAATTGCAGAGAAAGGGCTGCCAGTCGCTCCTGTTATCCAATATTTTTGAGGCCGCTGATCTTTTTAATTATAAATCTCTGAGGTCTAAGTTGTATAATATATTTAGATGAGTACATGCCAAAAGAGGCATTGTATTCAATAATTGGTCTGCTAAGATATGAGTAAAGGAAAACAAAGACTGCTTTCGATATAGTGGAGATGCCTTGGAAATTAAATGGTCCAGATAAAAGGCTTTCTGAACTACTGTGGAGACATGATGGTCAAATGATAAGGAATTGTCAGCAAGAGTATTCAGATCCCTTACAACAGTGTCTGATTGGAAGGGTGCATCTCCTATATGGTAATCAAAACTGTTTTGCTTTGTTTTCCAAAATGAGTTATGCTACATTGTTTTACATTTAATGTGATGTCATTGTCCTTGTACCAGTTGTTAGCATGGTCTAAGCCATGTGGATGCATTTGTGAGTCAGTGGAAGATTGAATAGTAATACCCAATTTACAGGCATCTGCAAACCTAGTTAACTATAGACCAGATGTGCTGGCCTGAATGTCTGAGAAATATATGCCAGATAGGAGAGGGCCCAAAACTGAGCCCTGTGGTACACCACAGGTGACTGTTTTGCTTTTAGAAGTGGCACCTGCTACTCTAACCACATGGGTTCTGGTAGACAACCAATTAGCTATCCATCATACAATACAAGGATTTGTATTCAGATTTACAAATCTATCAATAATGCTTGCATGGGGAATAATATCAAAGCCGCTGGCCAGGTCTAGATATGCTGTGTGTACTGCATAACCAATATCTATTTTGTGTAATCTTGTTGCTTCTGTGTCTCAAGCTTACCTCTTAGAGCAAGAAATATGGACAAAGCCATCAATAATGGGGGACAAAGGGCCAAAAATAGGGACACTTTTTAAATATTGCTGCTACAAACAGAAAATTGATAGAACAAAAGTTTTTTTTTTTATTAGCATGGATTTCTGAATCTCAAATGTCTGTCATTTTCTGACTTCAACCTCCAATGATTTGCCAATGACTTACCAGAAAAACAATTTTATGAGTAACAGGCCCAAAATATGTGGCAAAAATCTGGACAGTCTGTAAAGTCTGTACAGTTGGTATGGCTCAAGCAGCTACCCAATTTTTTAAATGTGTTTCTGATGTAGTTGATGCCATTTCCATGGCTGCTGCCATTTCTACTCTTATGAGGAGGTTTGCTTGGTTGTGTACTCAAAACCTTCCTGATAAGTCTGAAATTTTGAGTTCTCCCTTAGACAGAGAGGTAGTTTTTAGGTCATCTACTACACAGGTCTATAATAAGTGTGTGTGATGAGAGAGGCAGACTGATTTTGGAGATTTCACACATTTTCAGCTTTCATTCATCAAGTTTAATAGTGGGATTAATGATACCTCTACAACTTCTTACAAAAAGCAAAATAAGGAAGCACAGCAAGCTGCTTAAAAAGCAATGGCAGGGTGGTTCCAAGAAGAAAGGAGAAACCCCTCAGAGTAAAGGATAGTCTAACAAATCTAAATGACTGTGCAAATTCCTATAATCCTTCCCAAAAATCTGAACCTAAAATCTGAAGTAGTTAACTTCATTTGATCAGCAACCTGTGGGTATCGGATCTGTCCTGGATCCAAGCCGGCAGCTTTCCAAGATAGAGATCCGAGCTCCAAGCTCCTCCCCCTTACCCATAATACCCTGCTACCTCCCTCCAGTCCTCAGATCTCGTTTGCCGCGGCTTCTATAAGCACGAGTGACGAGCTCCTGGCTGTTAGGTAAGAGAAAGTGTAGGAAATTGCTCAAAACTGTTCACCTTATTTTGCAGTTAAAGTGTGTGTGTGTGCGTTTTAGATCCCTTGGACTAGTTTAATTTAGTTTAGTTTAATTTTAGTTTATTCCCCTTCCCCTTATCTGTGTGTTAGGGAGTGTGATTGTGTTCATCATGGCCGAAGGCCCTAAGGCCATTTTTTCTAAATGCAATGAGTGTGGTCATAAGCTGTCCCCAGCTGATGGCCACACAGTGCGTGCTTTGCCTGGGGGTTGCTCATTTAACATCAGGCTGCCAGATATGTGCTGCCTTTAATCCCTGGGCTCTGAGAGACAGGAGGAACAAGTTAATCCTAGCGGGTCTCCTACCCGCGGATTCTACTTCTTCCTCCTCTCCCTCAGTGGTGCCAGTCACGGTTGCGGCTGTTCAGCCATCAGTTCCTCCTCCCCTGGCTGGGACTCAACCTCCCACTGTATCCCAGGGAGAGAGGGACTCTGCTAAAAAAGAGAAGAGACATAGAGAGAGGGAGAAAGAGAGAGACAGAGACAGTGAAAGGCATAGGAGCCACAAGCGGCGGTCCGACTCAGCCCCTTTGGCCCCGCCGGCTAAGCAGCTCTGTTCCCCCTTGAAGGTCCCCGGGTCCTCCCCCTCTCGGCTCCATTCCCCACGTTTCTCTCCAGAGCCAGAGGAGGAGTCCCGGCTACCTTCAGGGTCATCCAGGCGGCCTTCCCGGCCAGCCTCGGCGGCCTCTTCTAGGTCTACGAGGAGCCTTTCCGACACAGACATGGACCGGATGATGTGTCGCTTCCTTCAGGCCCAGATACAGATGGGAGTGCTCTTGCCTCCCTCCCTCCGGGGGGGAGCTCAGCCCCCTTCTTTGCCTCCATTGCTCCTTCTTCGATCCATTATCGGGTTTCAGAGCTGTCGGAGCCGGGGAGTTGGCGCCGATAGTAATCGCTACTTCAACATCGGCCTTACCCTCGAGTTTATTGGGTCCTTTTTCGGATCCAAGCTCTCGGGGCCGGGAGCCGAGCCTCGGATCCACAGGGGTAAGTATGTCTTCGGCTCCGATGCGGTCGAAGCACACTTCCCTTTCAGTTCCGATCGCTTTGGCTCCGGCACCGACCCACACATCGGATCCAAGGGGGCTGCTCTTGGATCCCAGGGAGAGTGGTTCTCCTTCGGCTTTTGACGTGGTGGAGAAGGTGGTCTCGAAGGGTTCGAGGTCCCCGGCATGTGCTATGGATCTACCCGCCATTCCCTCACAGATGGGCCTGTCTTCCATCATCTGGCCCCAGGGACAGCCTGCGTCTACACCCCAGCTAGTTGTTGTAGAGCAGCATGACCCCAATGGTGAGCCCTCCTCGGACAGTCCCGCCGAAGACGTCCCTCACAAACGAAAGTGTAAAAGTAGGCACTTGGACTCCCCCGAGTCCCTCACGGAAGACACTGACTTAGAGGAAGGGGAAGGTTCCCCCAGGTCACCCCCCCGAGGACGTCTCCTTTGGAGACATTATGGAGATGCTGCGCATTAGAGGGGGGTGGTTGGCCCAGAAGCCTTCCTGGGATGAGTCAGTGTTTCTGGAGGCGTTTGACATAGGACCGTCTACCTCTTGGGTGTCCCCTCCGGCCGACCCCCTGGTAGAACTAATTACTATCAGGGCATGGAAGGAGCCAGACACTGTGGAGCCAATCCCTAGGAGACCAGATAAGATCCTTAGCCCCCCCGACAGACAAGTCAGCGTGGAGTAAAGGTTCGCCGGTAGATGCCATGGTGGTGACGGCTGTCACCAAGAAGGAACTGGCGCAGGATAGTTCCTTGGTCCATCCTCCCGACAAGGAGTCTTGGACAATGGATCGCATTGGAAAGCAGATGTTTGCTTCAGCCACCTTTTCCATAAGGGCGCTGAATTACTTGGCACACGTGATTAGGCTTCAGCGGGATATTATAAAAGAGTACGCTGGGTCTCCCCTGGAGTCCATGGCGGCCGAGGACAAACAAACTTTCTCGGCGCACATGGCCACTCTAAAATCGATTTCCATCACTTCTATGCGGCTTCTCTCCCATGCCACAGAGGTGGCAGCTAGAGCCAGCGGAGCAGGTGTCGCCTTATGGCATCACGCCTGGCTCCAACTTTGCGGAACCCTTCAAGGCATCCTTCGGGAATGCTCCCTTTGATGGGAGCCAGTCATTACCAGTTCAGGGTCCTCCCTTTTGGCCTCACCACAGCCCCCAGGGTGTTCATCAAGGTCATGGCAGTTGTAGCGGCCCACCTGAGACTTCAGGGAATACAGGTCTTCCTGATCCTGGACGACTGGCTCCTTGCCGCTCCCACCAGGCATCTACTATGCTCAGCCAGGAATTGCTTCCTACTCTTGGCCCATCAGTTGGGGATCACCATAAATTACAAAAAATCATCCCTTCAGCCTGTTCAGGTCCTGGATTTCATAGGGGCCAGAATAAATACACTTCAGTCTAAGGCCTTTTTGACAGCAGACAGGCTCCACAGTTTAACTCTCCATGTCTTAGCACTTCTACAATCTCCGGCCCCACCAGCAGAATTAGTCCTGAGAGCCCTAGGGTCCATGGCAGCTGCTATCAGCCTTTCAACCCTAGCCCGCTTGAACATGAGGGTTCTTCAATGGACCTTACAGGTCCAGTGGTCCATCCTTTGACATCTGTTTTACTCCCCGATTCCCCTCAGCAGAGTTTGCAGGGACTCCCTACTTTGGTGGCTCCATTCCCGAGAGCTTCGGGAAGGGCGACCGTTTTTGATGCCTCAACCCCAAGCCATGGTGACCACGGATGCTTCTCGCCTGGGGTGGGGGGGCATTGCATGGGCAGAACTGTTCAAGGCACGTGGACTCCAATAGAGACCATTCTGCATATCAATGTTCTGGAGATGAGGGCGGTGCTTCTGGCGTTGCAGGCTCTCCATGCCCTTCTTCCTCCGGAAACTATTGCAATTCAGACAGACATGTCGGTGGTCTGGTACATCAACAAACAGCGGGGGACCAGGTCTTACCCTCTTTGTCGAGAGGCCATGAGAGTTTGGGAGTGGGCGATATCCATGAACCATTTTCTGCTAGCAACACATATTCCGGGTCGGTCCAACATTTTAGGGGACAAGCTGAGTCGAACTATCCTCTCGCCTTACGAGTGGTCTCTGAACTCCTTAGTAGCAAAACAGATCTTCCTCAGATGGGGTCAAGCTTGTTGCGATCTCTTTGCATCGCCTTCGAATGCAAAGTGCAGCGAGTTTTTTGCTCTAATTCCCCTGCTGGGGGAGAGCCCCAGAGACACTCTAGTTCATGCATGGCCATCCGGTCTTCTTTATGCTTATCCTCATAGCCCCATTCTGGCCTCGTCAAACCTGGTTCCCGTACCTACAGTCTCACCTCATAGCTCCACCTTGGATCTTGGATCCCATTCTGGACCTGATTTCTCATCCTTCAGGATTGAAAACCCCAAATCTGGACGACCTCAAGCTCACGGCTTGGTTGATCCAGTTCCGCTGGTGGCTAGGACTCCCGGTATCTCGTCCGCTGTAAAATCCATCCTGGTGGCGGCACATAAGCCTTCTATCAGGAAGGTCTACAACAGTAAATGGAAACGTTTTTCCATCTGGACCCGACATAGGGATTTGGACCCTTTTACGGCTCCCATTCCAGCAGTACTTGAATTTCTATCTCACATTTTCCATCAAGGGGCCAGTTCTTCTACTGTGAAGGTTCAAATGGCGGCCATTTCCCACTTCCACATCGGGGACAATCTTGGGCCCTTGGCTTCCACTAAGCTCTGTAAGACTTTCTTAAAGGGCACCTTTCTTTTAAGACCTCCTGTAAAGAATGCGGTTCCTCCATGGGACCTAACCTTAGTTCTTCAGGCTCTAACTGGTCCTCCTTTTGAGCCTGCAGATTCTGTTGACTTAAAGTTCTTGTCTTGGAAAACTGCCTTCTTAATTGCTATTACCTCAGCTAGAAGGGTATCTGAACTTCAGGCCCTTTGTACTAAATCCCCATATCTGGTCTTCCATAAGGACAGAGTATCTCTCAGGACTAATCCTTCCTTTTTACCTAAAGTGGCTTCCGAGGCTAATATCAACCAATCCATTAATTTGCCTGTTTTCTTCCCTAACTATCAGAACAAAGGGGAGTACAGACTGCATTCATTGGATGTGCATAGACAATTGTGCTTTTACTTGCACAGGACAGCTGCCTCTCGCAAGTCAATGCAGCTCTTCGTTTTGTTTGCTAAGCCATCCTTGGGTAAACCAGTAATGAAGGTGACTCTAGCTAGATGGATATCCCACTGCATCTTGCTTACGTACAAAACTTCTGGTCGGCCGGAGCCCTTGGGGGTTCATGCTCACTCTACCCGTTCTATGGCTACCTCTGCCGCGTTTTGGTCAAGAGTTCCCTTGGATGACATCTGTTCTGCGGCTACTTGGGCTTCCTCTCATACCTTTATTTCGTATTATAAACTAGATCTGATATCCAGAGGGAGGGCAGCCTTTGGCTCTGCAATGCTCCGGAATATTCTTCCTTGAAGACCTCCCAAGTTTTTTGGTAGCTGGGGACTCTGTCCCACAGGTTGCTGATCAAATGAAGTTAACTACTTCAGATAAAGAAGTTATGTACTCACCATAACATTCCATCTGAGTAGGTAACTTAATTTGTCAGCAACCGACCCCCCCCCTCCTTCCCCCTAACCTGTTTCACGTTACCTGAATGATAGAATATGTTAGTTCTGGTATGCATCAGGTTAGGATGTTCAGGTATTGTTTGTCTTGATGTTGTCTGATAATTGGGCAAACTCAATCTGAGGACAGGAGGGAGGTAGCAGGGTATTATGGGTAAGGGGCAGAGCTTAGAGTTCAGATCTCTAGCTTGGAAAGCTGCCGGCTCAGATCCAGGACGGATCTGATACCCACAGTTTGCTGACAAATGAAGTTACCTACTCAGATGGAACGTTATGGTGAGTACATAACTTCTTTTTTCCTTCATTGGCAACAGCTTTAGACAAATGACTTCTGAAAGTAATGGCAGTGGGAGTCTCTCCCTCCCTTCCAAGAGATTACTCCACACCCACCAACTCAACCTTCTCTTTTTCTTCTGTCATTCATCATCTGCTGATTTCAGGTTATCATCAGATAGGGGAGGAGGTCTGTGGTGGGATTGATGGATGCGTTTAAGGTGGAGGTGGGATTACATCAAGGATCAGCTCTGAGCCCTTTCTTATTTGCAATGGTGATGGACAGGTTGACAGACGAGATCAGACAGGAGTCCCCGTGGACTATGATGTTTGCAGATGACATTGTGATCTGTAGTGAGAGTAGGGAACAGGTGGAGGAGACCCTGGAGAGGTGGAGATATGCTCTAGAGAGAAGAGGAATGAAGGTCAGCAGGACTGACAGAATATATGTGTGTGAATGAGAGTGAGGACAGAGGAATGGTGAGGATTCAGGGAGTAGAGGTGGCAAAGGTGGATGAGTTTAAATACTTGGGATCAACAGTTCAGAGTAATGGTGAGTGTAGAAGAGAGATGAAGAAGAGAGTACAGGCAGGGTGGAATGGGTGGAGAAGAGTGTCAGGAGTGATTTGTGACAGACGAGTACCAGTAAGAGTGAAAGGGAAGGTCTACAAGAGGGTAGTGAGACCAGCTATGTTATATGGGTTGGAGACAGTGGCACTGACAAAAAGGCAGGAGTCAGAGCTGGACATGGCAGAGTTAAAGATGTTAAGATTTGCACTGGGTGTGACGAGGGTGGACAGGATTAGGAATAAGTATATTAGAGGGTCAGCCCAGGTTGGAAGGTTTGGAGACAAAGCCAGAGAGGCAAGATTATGTTGGTTTGGACGTGCTGAGGAGGGATGCAGAGTATATTGGGAAAAAGATGCTAAGGATGAAGCTGCCAGGTAACAGGAAAAGTGAAAGGCCTAAGATAAGGTTTATGGATGTGGTGAGAGAGGACATGCAGGTGGTTGGTGTGACAGAGCAAGATGCAGAGGACAGGAAGAAATGGAAACAGATGATCTGCTGTGGCGACCCCTAACAGGAGCAGCCGAAAGACGAAGAAGAAGAAGGGGATGGGGTTTATTCAAAAATGTGTGTATCTATTAAAAAATTCTTCATGGAGACCAGTTCTGGATCTTTCCTTTTTACGCCAGTCTGTGATAGTACCCAAGTTCAAAATGTTATCCCTTCAAAATCTATTACCTCTTGTTCCCTGTTGTAAGTTTTTTGTTGACCTTAGATTTAAAAATTGCTTATAATCACATTTATAGAACTCCAGGTTTCAAGTATTTTTTTAAGGTTTTCTGTGTCTGGATCATACCTTCAGTTCTCTGCATTACTCTTTGGTGTATCCAGTACTCCAAGGGTATTTACAAAGTGTGTATCTCTATAATGGCCTACTGTAGACTGCAGTGCATTCTCATTTCCTTACTTAGGCAACTTATCTTTTCAGAGTCTTTTTTCAAAGTGTCAGGAATTTCTTACTTGGGTGAAAGATCTTTCAGAACTACTAAGACTACCAATAAAACAGCTAACTACATAGATCTTCATATACCAAACACCGTTAATGAAGTGCCTTAGATTATCAATGAAGGATGTTGTTTTTAATTGACCTTATAGTTATGTTTTCACATTATATAATATTCATTTCAATTATGGTGGCAGTACTGTTTGTGTACAGTATGTGCATAATAATACTCCAATACACTGCCATTAAAGTACATTCTGAATGCACATTAGGATATAATTATGTTGATAGATCACCTATAATACATGCCTCTAACAAAGGCTCGTAGGTAATCTGCAGACTATAGCTGAACACCTTTGTATTGCACCTCTCTATCCAGATATAGAAGGTCAAAATGCATGTGTGAATTTTTCCATTTTTACTTTGAACCGCCTGCCAAAACAACGTGAGTTAAAAAGGCAGAAAGGGAATGAAGTGTTAACAGCTGTGAATGCAATTTTCCCAAGTTCCCTGCTCATATAATTATATCTTTGCCTTCCTGACAAAGCCTATCATAATAGTATGTAATAAGAGGTAATTTAGCTTCTGGTACAGTTCAGCAGTGGTATGTAAGTGTTTTATTGCAGTTTCAAAATCTATTTCAGTACTAGCACATATGAACCACTACTCACTTGCTGTTGAACATTGTTTTACACAGTAATCTGTTCAATACTGAACACACGTGTCCACATACTGTTCAGATTATGACATGCTAAAAGATAACGGGTTCATGTGTATCCAGGTATGACCATGCACTATGGTACTCTATCGGTGATATTCTACACATACCTGCAAAGTCCAGGTTTTTCAATTACAATCACTCTGGTGCCAAGTCCTGCATCTTGTGCATATTCAATGCAAATCTATGGATGTTACATGGGTAGTGATCACTTTTATGGACATGTTCCTCCACTAAGCTCTTCTCTACCTGATAGCAAGTTATTCAGGGTAATGCAAGTGATTAACCCCTCTATGTTGGGGTTACCAGCTGGAAGAAAGATGACAGTGAGCCTGGGAGCCATTACTGATGCTCATATAGGATTAATTTAAACAGTGTTAGCAGTCTCTACCCTTATGTGCTGGTATTATTCAGAATGTAATTGTGAGTTATTGGGCACATCCTCTGTTCAGGTGTTTCCCTGCCCACCAAAAGTGACAATACCACCTCAAGGGTTTCATCTCTCTACATCAATATAGCTGGCTTTCTCTGCAAGGTTTGCAGACTTTGGCATGTTATTATTGGATCAGGATGTATTTGTGAATATTGTTACACTGTGCTATCAGTCCTGTGCATAAAATACTGAAACACTGCATGCTGAAGCCCATTAGTGACATATGGCATTTGAGAGCTCTCTCTCTCTCTCTCTCTCTCTCTATATATATATATATATATAGAGAGAGAGAGAGAGTGTCAAAATCTCATACAAGTCTGAATAATTGTGAGACACACATACACATATATGGGATTATTACTTTAACATTGGGAGATAGTATAATTTTCTCAGACTAAGGTATGTTCCATTTATATCACATCTGCTGGGCCATAGTAAGTTTTAGGTCTGCATTGGCTATGTGCAAAACCATATTTCTCCTGCTACGGGTTGATGTCTAGGAACACATTTGAATGGACAATACATCTTGCATATTGTCATACTGTCTATATCTGTAAGGCTTACTTCGAATCTATTTAATGCAGATGACTTAGAGCCTACCTGATATGTCCCCTTTATACAAATGGTTCTCCTTTCCTCTGAACTCCTGAAAGCACCTATACCTTCCTACAAAGCCTATGTAATAAATTCTGATTCACTTATATATCTCTTATTTGATCACTTGTATATAACTTGTTTTTTGTACAAAAAAAAAAAAAACACTGCAGTGGTGGTGCTGTGGTAGCGTTGTCACCTCACAGTACGACGTTGTCCTGTTCGATTCTCAGCTAAAGCGTCTTCTGTGTGGAGACATGCGTGAATGGGCATACCTTCATTAAAGGTTGTGTGTCAGGGCTGGCAACTTGGTACGTAAAAATCTACTGCCAATCATTAGCGGACCGGAGTTCCGCTGTGGCGACTCCTAACTTGGAAAAGCCGAAAGATACAACATACTCATTTCTTTGAGAAAACCCTCTTGCTGTAATTTGAATATGTTTGAGTCATAATTTGTATTAATATGTTATGGAGTTATAATTGGTTACGGTACTTTCTATGCTTTGTACCTATGTTATCCTAATTGTTTTTGTAATTGGAGCTTTTCTTCTCGGGTCTCCACTGAAAACGGGCTCATGCCCAGCTGGACCAACCCGGTTAACAAATGTCAAATAAATAAATAAATAATAAATGACAAAAACAATGCCTGTTGAGGGCACCTCTTGTGGGTACTGATGCATAATTTTCCACATATATGTTGTCCATAGCTATGTTACATTTTTTAGTATAGAAAGCTGTTTGTTTTCTACATATGTATTATCTGTAGCTACGTTATATTCTTTGTATAGAAAGCTGTTTGTCATCTACAACTGTCCATTATAGTATGCAGCAAGCAATTCCTATATATATTAGCACATCTGCGTGGCCGTGTTAAAATGTGAATCACCATGATGTTCAGATAGAGTATTTTTTCTTGTGTGTGTGTATATCTATCTATCTTTGGAAAACATCCATGTTTGTAATGTAGAATGTGGTTTATGCTGGCAGGAGTTATGAAAACTCATTTGATAGCTTCTGCCAGGATCAAGTTTGTGCAAGCTCACAAACAATGGGGAATTTGCCTTTTCCCCACTGTAAAGTGATCTCTGAGGTGCTATATATATATATATATATATATATATATATATATATATATATATATATATATATATGTATATATATTTCCATCCATCCGTCCTCAACCCCCTTTTCCCATTTTACACATGGGGTCAAGGTGTCACTTCAACAGTGACAATCACAGCGGGGTGGCTAGTCCTGCCATGGTAGTTGATCCGTACCACTCAGTCACATACACACTTGCACCTCTGGCCAATTTAGAATGTCCAATCTACCTACTGCATGTCTTGGGAATGTGGAAGGAAACCAAAGCACATGAAGGAAACCCACTTGACCACAGGGAGGAGACACACACACACACACACACACACATAATATATATATATACATACATACATATATATATATATATATATATATATATATATATATATATATATATATATATATATATATATCTTGCATGTAAACTTCAACTTAACAAAACATATATATATATATATATATATATATATATATATATATATATATATATATATATATATATATATATATATAGATATATATAGATATATATATATATCTTGCAACTAAACTACAACTTAACAAAAGTAAATGTATTAATATCATTTGCATGTATATCCCCCCGGGTAATAATATTCCCACACTTGAAGGGACCCTACATTGGCTTTCAAGTCACTATCCCCAGGAAACCTTACTGTTTGTGGACTTTAACATAGACTGGGGTGCATGCTCCCTAATGGCACCTATCACCCAAATTAACCTGCATGCATTCTCTCAACTCATCACTAGCCCTACCAGACTTGGTAAAACAAATCAAAAAGATAGTCTGCTTGACTGGGTACTCACAAATACTAACCCCCTAACTGTACACTGCCGGTACCCTCCCTGCCGATCTTAGTGATCACCTTCTTACCTATATACTGAAGCAAAAGCCAATTATTTTGCAGACACCCTTACTCAGAAAAGTCAGAAACAAACAAGACTTTGACCCTGCTAAATTTCAGAGGGAACTGAACTCCTGTAACTGGTCAATACTCTTTCATCTCCCACTGGATGATGCAGTCAACTACTTCAACAACAAATTCCTTGAAATCCTAGAATGGCATGCACCTGCCCGCTTTAAGAAAACAAAAACGAAAAATGCACCTTGGCTCTCTAAATTGTCCCGACAAAAAATCAACAATAGAGATAAACTCTGGGCCAAATGGAGGTCCACCAAAACTCCCAAAGATCATACTGAATTTCGCCAAGACAGAAATGAGACCAAAAGATCCATCCTAAATGATAAAAAACAATACTACTTTAATCTACAAACAGCCAATCAGAGAAATCCTCAGAAATTTTGGGCCAGTCTGAATAATCTCCTTCACCCTGGTAAAACCACAACCCCCACCCCAGCCACTGCCAGCGACAATTCCCCTGAGGAGGTCTCAAATAGTTTTAACCACTTCTTTACTAAAACAATACGAACCCTAGCCAACCAGTTACCCGCTAGCTCACCTAACATTGACAATGCCAGCCATCTGAACATTCCCACTTTCAGTTTCCAACCAGTCCCCACAAACTATATTGGCAAACTTATCAAAAAACTAAAGCCCACCACACTATCAGCTGACAAGCTCCCTGCTGAATACCTTCAAATATCAGCTGATGTAATTGCCTACCCAGTCTCGATACTTATCAACAGGACTATATCCGAGGCCAAAATTCCCTCCATTTGGAAAATGTCCAATGTTATCCCATTACACAAGGGTGGATCCTCCACAGAATTCTCTAACTACAGACCAATTGCCATACTTTCCCAACTAGCAAAGATCATGGAAAAATGTATACAAACCAACTTATGGATCACCTAATCCATAATCATCTCCTATCTGATACCCAACATGGTTTTCGTCCACATCATAGCACAACCTCTGCCCTCCTAGCCTTCACCAACACCATAAATACCAACCATAACAATAACCACATATCCTCAGCCCTCTTTCTGGACCTTTCAAAGGCCTTTGACATGGTGGATCACCAACTTTTGATTCATTCCCTGCAGAATCATAGGCTCAACTACAATACCCTTTGATGGTTCACTTCTTATCTTACTGGGAGACAACAGGCTGTCATCTGGCAGGATAAGCTCTACAGCCTGTTACCTACCACCTTAGGAGTCTCTCAAGGGTCCATACTTGGGCCTCTTCTCTTTTCTATCTTTATTAACAACCTTCATACTGTCATCCCTCATGTCAACTGCATCCAATATGCAGACGACTCCACCCTGATCTGTTCTGCTTCTTCCCCTGAGGAATTGGAATATTTAACCCAGTCCACCTTTCATATCATAGAAAATTGGTTTACTGAACGACGACTGTTACTAAACCCCCAAAAAACCAAAATGCTCCTGTTCACTCCCACTCTAAAATCCTCTGCCTTTACCTTCACCATAAAAGCAAAGGACGGAACTACTATCACCCCTGAACCCTCTACCAAACTACTGGGTGTTACTATTGACAACAAACTAAAATTTGACCTACACGTGAACCAAGTGATTAAAACTGTCAACAAAAAAATTGGGTCACTATATAGAATAAAAGCCTTCTTAACCCCTTCTGCTAAGATTGCCATAGCCCGTACACATTTACTCTCAACTCTTCTATATGCCTCTCCTCTTCTCTCCAACTTGAATAAATCTGTTCTTAACAGACTTTCCACCTGTTATAATCACATCGCCAGGTTTGCCACTGGCCAACCTTTCAGAACACTCCACTGTTTAAATCTTTTACAAATGGGCTGGCTTGAACTTCCTAACCTTCTTCAGTTCAACCTTATGGTTTTGGCCAAGAAAATCCTTCTACATCCTGATTACACACCTACCCTAAAAAATATTATCACCCCCTATGGCAATGCCAGAAATCTAAGATCCTCAAACAAACTACTAATTCAATCCATTAAAATCTGCAATACAGCTGGTGACTCCCTCTTTGCTAACACTGTTGGTAGAACATGGAACTTACTACCAGCTGATATAATGCTGCCCCCCTCTCTAACTGAATTTAAAACCAAACTTAAACAACATCTGGCGTTAAAATGGCTTTGCCACTGTAACAAGCCTGCCTAACTTAATCTTTACTCTATTTTGTTTTATGAATGATTGTATTAAGTCACCTTCTCTATGTAACTTAACCAACCATTGAATTGATCCTCTATCTTGGTATAATTCAATATGTACGTGTCTGATTGTCCCTTTTATTAATACTGTCAAACTTGTTGTTTGTCTTGGAGCTTTTCTCCCCGGGCCTCCGCTGAAAATGGACATTACTCCAGTCGGACTATCCCAGTCAACAAAAGTAAAATAAAAATAAAATAAATAAAATAAATATATATATATATATATATATATATATATATATATATATATATATATATATATATATATATATATGTGTGTGTGTGTGTGTGTGTGTGTAGGTCTAAGTCAGATGTTTGAGTTTTCAGAAACTCAAAATTCATACAGTTGAGACCATATGATCGAGTTTCCAAAAACTTGAATATATAAAAAAAAACACCCCCTCTAAGAAAAATCTACCTTTTTAATGTTTTTGCAGGGGGGAAAGCCCCCCTGCACCACCCCATGCAAATTATATATACCAACTCCGAGATAGCACTACAGTGAGGAAAATGGTAAATTTCCCGATTCACACTGTATTTCAATCATTCAAAAGCTTCAGGTTTTCAAAAACTCGATCATATGGTCTCAACCATATAAATTTCAAGTTTCTGAAGACTCTATCAACTGATATAGACCAGCATACAGTGGGTATAAAAAGTATACACACCCTTGTTAAAATGCCAGGTTTTTGTGATATATAAAAAAATGAGACCACAATAAATCATTTCAAAACTTTTCCCACCTTTAATGTGACATATAACCTGGACAATTCGATTGAAAAACAAACAAATCTGTTGGGGGGAAAAGTATAAAAAAATATAAAAACGTACAATAAGCTGGCTGCATAAGTGTGCACACCCTTAAACTAATACTTTGTTGAAACACCTTTTGATTTAATTACAGCATTCAGTCTTTTTGAGTACACACCTGCCATCAATTAAGGAGACTCTGATTAATCCAAAATAAAGCTCAGCTCTCCAATAGGATTTTCCTGACATTTACTCAGTTGCCTGCTACAGCAAAAGCCATGGTTCGCAGAGAGCTTACAAAGCATCCAAGGGATCTCATTGTTGAAAGGTAGAAGTCAGGAGAAGGGTACAAAACATTTTCCACAGCATTGGATATACCATGGAACACAGTGAAGACGGTCATCAAAAAGTGGAGAAAATATGGGACAACAGTGACATTGCAAAGAACTGGAAGTCTCTCCAAAACTGATGAAAAGAGAAGACGAAAACTGGTCAGGGAAGCTGCCAAGAGACCTACAGCAACAGTGAAGGAGCTGCAGGAATTTCTGCCAAGTACTGGTTGTGTACTAGATGTGAAAACAATCTCCCTTATTCTCCATGTGTCTGGGCTATGGGGTAGGGTTGCAAGATGGAAACCTTTTCTTACATAGAAAAAGTTCCATGCCCAGCTAAAATTTGCAAAACAATACATCAAGTCTCCCAAAAGCATGTGGGAAAATGTGTTATGGTCTGATGAGACCAAGGTTGAACTTTTTGGCCACAATTCCAAAAGGTACATTTAGTGCAAAAACAACACTTTGCATCACCAAAAGAACACCATCCCCATGGCGAAGCATGGTGGTGGCAGTATCATGCTTTGGGGTTGGGCTTTAGTCAAGGTGGAGGGAATTATGAACAGTTCCAAATACCAGTCACTTTTGACCCAAATCCTTCAGGGGTCTGCTAGAAAGCTGAAGATTAAGAGGAATTTCACCTTTCAACATGACAATGACCCCAAGCATACATCCAAATCAACAAAAGAATGGCTTCACTAGAAGAAAATTAAAGTTTTGGAATGGCCCAGCCAGAGCCCAGACCTAAATCCAATAGAAAATCTGTGGGGTGACCTGAAGAAGGCTGTGCACAAGAGATGCCCTTGCAATCTGACAGATTTGGAGCACTTTTGCAAGGAAGAGTGGGCAAATATTGCCAGGTCAAGATGTGCCATGCTGATAGACTCCTACCCAAGAAAACCGAATGCTGTAATTAAATCAAAAGATACTTCAACAAAGTATAGTTTAAGGGTGCGCACACACACACACACACACACACATATATATATATATATATATATATATATATATATATATATATATAGATATATATATATTTTGCATAATGGTTAAGGTCTTTGCCTACCATGCACAAGGAAGAAATTTTGATCCTGACCTCTGGCCAATGCCTATATGGAGTTTAAATGTTCTTTCAGTGTCTCTGTGGAACCCCCACCCCCAAAAAAATATGCTGAGTGTTTCCACGTCCACCTCACCCAAGAATGGACTTGTGTGCAGCAACAGACTCTAGATGTGCCTATAGTGAAAGAGTTTGTACAGACCAACCACTTTGGACTTCAGCTGTGGTTCACAGTATCATCAAGATAGGAGAACATGGATCACAGACTGTGCACAGTGTCAGGGCTCACCACTCAATCATGTAAAATATGGCTCTATGTGATTTGTTCATGTTTATGAATGTTATCAAACTGGGCATGAACATTTCCCAGTGATAAGTAGGATGAGAACATGGCCTACTCAGACCTACACCAGGGACCAATGCTAATGGTAAGAGGAGTGTATGTGCCCCTACTGGCTGGTTTGTGCCCATCATAAAGCCCATCAGCCCTGGGTCAATAAGCTACTAGCCAACCAGTGTCCAATTGCCCAGCTTGGGTTACCTGAGATTGCTCTGTTCAGCGAAAGATGGACAAAAATACAATTAACCTGCCAAACATGAACTCAGAATTGCTACACTCATTGTAGGTTCACTGATAGGAAACAGCTTGGAAATGGATAACATTATGGTAAGTAGGAGGCTGACTATCCTATGTATCCAGAGACAAGATGGAAGCGCAGTGCAACAAAGTCATTGCTCTTCCATTCCATCTTCTGGATGGAAGAGCATTACAACAAAGTCACTTGGCTTAGGATTCAGAGTCTACTACTCAGAGGGAGGACAGACTAGAAATGGTGTGGGAATTGTGGATACAGAGAGGTTTCAGAAGACAGGGAGGGATGTCATCAGAATTAGTAGCAGACTTATGGCAATCAGACTCCAGTGTAAGGCTAGAGCACTACTCATAGTCTAAGCCTATGCTCCACATCAGAGTTGTGATAGTGAGGAAAACAGTACATTCAGACAGCAGCTTCAGGATCTACTAGATAAAGCAAGGACAACATAAGCTGGTGTTGATAATGGAGGACCTAAATGTACATATCAGGATAGACAGAACAGGATATGATGACTACCTGGGTCCGCATGGGTGTAGCAGCAGGAATAAAGAAGGAGAAACCATCCCAGCCTTCTGTATGGCAAATAGCTTGATGGTAGCCAACACATAGTTCAGGAAGAAAGAGACAGCCAGAAAATCACATACAAGAGTGTTCAGCATACAACTCAGATAAACTTCTTCCTAGTAAGGAATTCAGAGATTACAAAGTTAACTCCAGTAAAATGGTTAGCTCCCAGTTTAAACCAATGGTTGTGATGGTTGACTGAAAGCAGTGGTCAGAGAAGGCTCTAAGGTCAACAGAGACTAAACTAAAGATCTGGACATTAACTGGAGTGGCAGCACAGGAGTTCAAGGAAATACTCAGGGATATAACATTTCAGGAAGAAGAGGAAATAGGTGGACCTGAAGAAAAATGGCAGCATCTTAAAACAGCATGCGTTAAGACCATAGGACAGGTATGTTGCCAAGCCATGGATTGAAGTCAGGCACATGAGGAAAACTGGTGATGGAATGCAGAAATCCAAAAAGTTATCCAAAGAAAGGAGTGCAAGAACTGTGAGACATAAAAGACAGACTAAACTAAGTAGAAATACTGGATGATTAACGAGGCTAAGAGAGCAGTTGCAACAGCAAAGATCAAGGTGTCAGAGAAACTCTACCAACTTCTGGAAAATGATTCATCTGATGGCATAAAGAATGTCTATCAGATTATAAGGCAAGAAGAGGAAGATAAAGAAGTTAGTTGTCTGACAGTATTCGTAAAGGATGCTAGCAACAATTGCTCATCAGTGTGGATAGTATCAAAGACAGGTGATAGGCGTAGTCCAAGCAGCTTCTGAATGAAGAAAATCCAACAGAAGCTGTACAGCCCCATACACATCCTGTGATTAAATGAGAAGAAGAACCCACCGTACAAACAGCACCATTGTTAGGTCACAGCAGATAAAATTAAGGTGTTAGAAGATAAGAAAAAAGCGTATCCTAGGTTTGACTGGCAAATAACCATTCTAGTGCCAATGTACAAGAGCAAAAGGGAAATTCACAAGTAAGGGGAGTACAGAGGTATAAAATTCCTGTTATACTGCATGAAAGTGCTGGAGAGCAAAACTGATAAACAAATATGCACAGTATTGAGAAGTAAGGTAGGAGATAAGCAAAGTTAATGTGTATCAGGCTGCAGTCCAACCAACCCAATGTTTGTAGTGAGAGATATAGGAGAAGAAGTTAATTAAGAGTCTGAGCATTCCTAGACTTGCAGAAAGCATATGATGGGGTCCCATGAAAGTTTATTTTGGCATTTCTGTGATGGTTTAAATTCCTTCAAATATGGGTAGAATTAGTGAGACTATGTATAAGTATTCAGTGACAAAAACATGAGCAGTGTACAGACTCACAAAAGGGTTCCCAGTGAGAACATCTTTAAGACCACTTCTGTTTATGCTGGTGATAGACTATATTAGTAAACAAGTTGGTGGGGACAGACCAATAAAACTACTCTACACAGATGATGTAGCATTACAAGCAGACTCTGAGTAGGAATGTCAGCACATGATAGGGGACTAGAATGCAAAACTGAAGGTGTATGGGATGAAACTCAGTACAGACAGGACAATGCTCATGGCAACAAAGAAGAAGCTGAAAACTGAAATAGAAGGGAAAATACTGAAAAAGGTTTTCAGCATCAAGTATCTGGGAGGTGTGGTTAAGGAGAAGAGAAATCTGAATGAGGAGGTCAGATCTAGAATCAGAGGTACTGCTGCCAAATGGCACAAATGTCAGGGGTAGGATGTGAGAAGAGAATGCTAGAGAAGCTAGAATGAGCCACACAGCTTCTCCAGTGCCTTCTCCGCTACATCATGTACCACAGTCTGCAGATGGGGCTGCTCAGGTAGGGATGCAGATACTCATCTACCCACTGGAGAGGAGCCTCTGTTTCTTCCAGATGAATCAGTCCTAGGATGCACAGCATGCTGTAACTGGTTATTAGCTGTAGCTGGGGGGCTGCAGCAGAAGTGCACTCTGCTGTAATGGACCTGCAGAGGGAGACAAAATGAGAGAAAAGCAAACATTGAATGTACTGCAAATGATAAAAACATATGTGAATTGAAATCTGAGGAATAAAAGGACAGACACATACTAGATCAGGTGTGTGTGTGTGTGTGTGTGGGGGGGGGGGGGGGGGCAGGTGCACTATTCTCTTCCAGTACATACTCCTGTTGGTTTGAATCTCATTCCATGCTGAAAAAAGGAACATTGTTAGAGCATCAGAGACATTGCCAGTATGTGATAGAAAGCATAGTATGCTAATAGGGTATAGAAATGTCCTCTCAACCACAGGGCTGTCAACAGACAAAGAACAGATGTCAGTTTCATTGCATGGCAGTTAGGTGATTTACAGCTCTGTAGATACAGTCAACACAGAACACCTTAGGATGTTGATGGAATGCCTACATGAAATATGTCTATGACCCACCATGTCATGGAAAATGACAAAATGGCATGGGACACCCCATGAAGTGTAATCCTTAACAGTATGCCCAGAATTATCTACCTCTACAGCAGCTCAACTATCATATACCCTGTAGCGGCACTAAGCCTGTTGGCCAGCAATGGCTGTACCAATGTACGTGTGTGTGTGTGTGTGTGTGTGTGTGTGTGTGTGTGTGTGTGTGTGTGTGTGTGTGTGTGTGTGTGTGTGTGTGTGTGTGTGTGTGTGTGTGTGTGTGTGTGTGTGTGTAAATGCCTCATCAGATGTCTGTTATGGGTTAGTAGTGACATGGTAAATGAACATACTATGTAGCATCACCTACAGAGGATGTATACCCTGCTGTATGCATAAACATTAAGAAGGATACATTAGAGAAAGATAGGGAGTACCGTAATGAGTAGGTCTTAGTATAAAATATAATATAAGATAAATATATAAGGATTAATATAAAAAAAATTAAAAAGTAATAAATATGATTACAGTACAATCTATATAGGCAGCCACATCATGAAATAGCATCAATAACATAGAATACCTCATCAGTTACATGATGGATGGTGCAATGGTCCAGCGGTAACATTACCACCTCATAGCAAGAGATTCTCCAGTTCGATTCTTGGCTGGGGTGCATTCTGTGTGGAGTCTGCATGTCCTCCCTGCGTTTGTGTGGGTTTCCTCTGGCTGCTCCTGTTTCCTTCCATGTCACTAAAGCCTTTATCTGGAGCATTTCTCCCTGGGCCTTTGTTGAAAATTGGCTTTGTTCCAAGTCAGACTTTCTTTGTAAACAAATGTTAAATAAAATAAATATAAGGGTGAAATGAAAACTGCACCAACACAGAAAGACAGCCATTGAAGTGTAATAGTTAAAATAATTACTGAATTACTTTGGATGTGTCTTCATCTCTTCTTCCTCCCACTGGCAAGACTGTCTGACTGCCTTCTTTTCAGGTCTTCGCACTGATGCCTACAGTCATACCTCTCAACTGTACAGATTTTCGTAAAATGACTCATATTTTTGGTCCATATTTCATAAAATTGTGGTTTTATGGCAAATAATTGGCAGTTTTATTAAAGACTGACTGAAGTCATCTGCCAAATCAGTCCAAATAGCTACTTTTTTGAATGAGCCACTCTGGGCAACATATAAGTAAAGGTACAGAAAAATCTCTAGGGTACAAATTGGGTGCTCTGTCCTGAGTTTTAGCAAAACTGAAAATCTAAATGGAGGCACTTTTCAGAAATGAAATTGACATGGTGGGAATCACACATGTAACATTAAGACAAGTAACCTCAAACACGAGGCACAGTGCAAAATGAACCAATAAACAAAAAAAACACTGTGAGATGTATGATGCATTAAAAACATTTAATAAAAAAAACATTTTATTATTTTTAATTATATATAAAACATTTAACCAAGAACTATAAATGACCTTTCATTAGTGCAACAATACTCCCATCTAGTGGTCAAAATAATGTATGCATATACATTTCCTCTTTTATAATTCCTCTTTTATAATGAATATGTGGAATGTATATATATATATATATATATATATATATATATATATATATATATATAGATAGATATAAAATACATATAAAATAAATGAATTAAAAAACCTTAAATTGTTAATGTCTAAATATAGGTGACACCTTAAATGAAAAAAAAAAAAAATATATATATATATATATATATATATATATATATATATATGTGTAATGATAATAAATACATAATAAATACAATAAATATAATAAATATGTAATCTATAAATAATATAAAGGTCATTTATAGTTCTTGGTTAAATGTTTTATATATAATTAAAAATAATAAAATGTTTTTTTTTTTATTAAATGTTTTTAATGCATCATACATCTCAAATACACAATAACATATATGTTACATATGGATGTACATAAATCAATTCAAACTATTGATAGGTTATTCAGAGATTCAAATTTTCATGCTTTTTAGTTTTAAATGAATTTTATTAATATTCATTAAGACAAGTAACTGCAAGTTTGTACATTGTGTGAAGCATGACCATGACCTTGCGGACCGCACACCACATCCTCACCACATTAGCCAGTGTAGTCACACATACCACACAGTCCTAAGCTGCTGTAGAGTACATGTATGTGGGATGCAACACTACACACACACACACACACACACACACACACACACACACACACACACACACACACACGCGCTATCAGTGTACAAAGCTGGATAGAGTCAAGTAGTACTGCTAGGCATGGTCAGGCAGAGTGGGGTATGGATTGTGTTCAATGTGTTATAGGCAGTCCCATAGCTAGTAACATCCACAGTGTTACTCTTTGGTTCAACATATCACAGCAGCAGGGAAAAAGACACAGGCCTATTAGCCTCACAACTGAAGAAAACTATATCCTCATGAATGCACTTAACAGCTATGGCTGACAACTCTTCAGTAAAGGGGTCCTAGATAGGCAGAGTATGTTAAAGCATGTAAACAACTAGTGGAAGACAAATGTCATTGGAAGATAGGACTGGACACTGGCACAGTTTAGGAACAGAGCAAAGGATATGGTATTTTTTGCCAGGAGAAAAGCCCATCAGAATGCTGTTGCTCATAATGCCTTTGTGGTAATGATTTTTAAAGGGACAAGGATGGCATAGGGACAATCCAAGGTAGCACAGATACTGGTAGTTTGGTCCACCCAGCATGTGTACACAGCTGACAAAACAGGTGAGAATGTCTCTCCAATAGCTGCATCAGGATTATTACTTGGTTTGCAGCACACAGGCACATCACATGGCATGTATCACACAATGCATGTTCTTTAAATTCATCTGTGCTACTAAATGAAGTGTTAGTGCATAGAGTAGAACAGCAGGCTGATATTGGCAGCCATGTGGCAGTCCACAATGATGCCATTTCAGTCATACTCATGTCACAGCCTAAGGACAGTGGCATACAGTTACAAAATATATTGACAGGAGCTCCAGCCCCCACACAATTTGATTATTCAACTAGGGCTGATGCTGACCTAGTGCATCAACAGTATATGCTGTCTCTAGATGGGGCAGAATCCCCCATAGCTCCAGAACTCTATCAGCTCCACATGAGAAATCTATGCAAGACAGGACAGTATCAAATTTTGGATTAGCCATTGTGCAGCATGTCCGCAAGGGTGCTGGATGAACTTCTCAATCACAGCTAGCTACCAAGACATGTAAGGCATTAACTACATGGCAGTAAATATGTCATGACATTTTCTAGGCACAGCCTACTGCTACTGAGAGTCAATCAGAGACAGTGAGAGTATTGAAAGGTATTTGTGAGGAGAGTCACCAATCTATGGAAATGGCAGAGGTCAGTGACAATGCCATAATGCATCTCTGTCAGAACATGGTTGCTTATGCATTACTGATGTCAGTCTTTGTCCTTATCCTTGTGAACATATAACAAACACATATAGCAGACTCAGTTGTACGAGGCAGAAATTGAGCCTGTGTGCAAGGAGGCTGTGGTGGACATGCAGCATCTGTGGCTGAGTCAACTTAAGCATCACTGGATGTAGAAACCTCCAAGTTAGCATGTTAGATATCAGCAGACTTAAAATCATACAGAAGGATCTCATAGTCCAGGTCCTGATCATGCAGTACTGGCTGGGCACTGTTAAGGGTCTCAGCAGCCTTATATAGGTCGCACCACTATAATAATTTAAAGTCAAGCTCTCATGATATCCTTTCCATTTCCATGGTGACTTACCAACCCTATCATCAGAGGATTTTGTGTGCAACATGGTTCACATGTGAGCTACACACTTCATGCCTTGAATCCTTCAAACCAGCCCAAACAGCTGGGGGGGGGGGGGTAAAGGCATTCAACTTAAATTGCCACAACAGTTATTTATATTCTAGCTTATTCTCCCATCCCCTCTCCCCTAGGATTATATTAATTTGTTCCAAAATGCCAAATCTAAATTCATAGTGGGAAACTTCAAGCAACGTATGTTTATAAAGAACATTGTTAATATTTTTGTTCTTTATACTATATACATGTTCATATATTCTCTTTAGCAAAGCTCTCACCCCTGGATTTAATAAACTCCATGTAAGAATAACATTATTCCTACACAGAGTGAATGGTGTCCATGTCCGCATCCCCCTCTTGGCAGCGGGTCTTGCATATTAATGAAGGCACGCTATTGAGACGTAGACATGTACACAGATACTGAAACAGTGCAGGGGGCAGGTTACAGTAGTACTTACAGATCTGTAACACATCCTTTGCACTGTCAAAGTGCTGTATGGTACTTTACAATAGAAAACAGTGTCCACAGACACTGAAATGATGCATGGGAAGGGAATGTAATGCAGGGGGTGTGTGATAGGTACTGTAACACACCCCTGCATTGTGAAAGTGTTGTATGGCACTGTACAATAAAGAAAAATAAAGAAAAGTGTCCTTGAATGCTTAAAAGCTGAATGGCAAGAAAATGTTATGCAGAGGGTGTGTTACAGATACTGTAATACACCCGCTGCATTATGAAAGTGCCGTACGGCACTTCACAATAAAGAAAAGTGCCCGCAGACACATACCTCTCAACCACTTAGAGCAGGAAGTCTGGATAAAGCCATTATTAGAACTGGGGAAAACTCTCAAAAATCGGGACAGTTTTTAAATATTGCCCTTACAAACTTAGAAAGCTGATAGAATGACATGTTTTGCATTAGAATGGAATTTCTGAAGAGCGTGTTGCCTGAAACTCAAATGCCTGTCATTATTTACTAACCGCAGTCTGTAATGAATAGACCAGTGATTTGCCAGAGAAACAGAAATGTATGAAAAACGGACCAAAAATATGAGGCACAAATGTGAACATTGTGCAAAAATCTGTACAGTTGAGAGGCTGACCTGAAAATTAAGTAATGTCATGTACGGGGCGGGGGGGGGGGGGGGTTACAGTACTCGTAACACAACCCTGGATTGTGAAGGTTCCGCACAGCAGTAAAATAATAAAAAAGTGTCCTCGGACACTTATATAATAAATTGAAGTGTAATGTTTAATGAGTAAATAATGGATTAATTTTTAATTTATTATTAGTTCTTTAAAATGTAAGCATAGCTAAGTGGGTTTGCGCAGTGTGGCACTTTGCTCAGCAGTGCTTAAACGAATGAAGAGGTTATATACAAATGTATTTTCACAGCAGAGTTAGCTGAGTGGTTAGAGTCATGGCTTCATGTGCAGTAGGTGCATGGTTTAAATACCAAGGCAGGCTGTTCAGCTTTTACATCGGAAAGCATTTTTATATTAATGTTAATTTTTATTTACAGATGTAGTTATTGACATTTGCAAGGAACACGTGCCAGACATCTAAAAATAGAAACTGGATGCTTTCGATGTTTGTTGAAAAGGGTCTATATCATGAGATTGACAGGTGAAAATGTCGAATCTCACTTTTTCGACACCAAAATGTCAAACCCCAAGTTTCCTGAATGGCCGAAACACCGATTTCTTTCCAACGGAAAGAAAATCGGTTGGCCAAACACCAATGCCACACTAAAACAAACATATTTAAGTGGGGGACTTTGCTCCCCACACCCCCAAATGTGGGGGCTGCGCCCCCCACCCCCTAACTAAATATTCTAACTTCGAGACCGCACTACAGTCAGTGAAAGGGCAGGTGTCACAGAACGGCCAACCAATTTCTTTCTGTTGGAAAGAAATCGGTGCTTTGGCCATTTGGGAAACTTGGAGTGCAACATTTTGGTGTCAAACAAGTGTGATTCGACATTTTTACCTGTCAATCTCATGGTATAGACCCGTTGAAAAGGTCAAGTTTAAGCATAGCTGAGCGGGTTTGCATGGAGCGGCACAGTGCTCAGCAATGCTTAAATGAAAATAAGAGGTATATACAGCAGTTGAACATTCTATCCTCACTGGCTGAATGTTTAGGGTACCGGCACTTGTTCATTAGGTGCAAGGGTGGAATCCTGACCATTCAGCTTTTTACATATGATAGGGAAATGTTGTAAATGTTTTTTATTTGTTTTGTATACATTGAAATATGTTAACTGTGGTGGTCCAGCTTGACCAGAAGTCAATTTGCAGTGGAGACCCAAGTATACCTCTCACCTTTACAGATTTCTGCAGAATGTCCAGATTTTTGCCACATATTTTTGGTCCATTTTTAATAAAATTGTGGTTTTCTGAAAAATTAGTGGTAAATCATTAAAGACTGAAATTAGAAAATAATGACAATCATTTGAGTTTCAGACTTCATACCCTTCAGAAAATCCATGCTATTGCAATACCTGTTATTCTATCAACTTTGTAAGAGCAACATTTAAAAATTGTCCTTATTTTTTGCGCCTTTGTCCCACTTTTAATTATGGATTTGTCCAGATTTCTTGATTTAAGAGGTTAAGAGGTATGGACTTGAGTATAAAATTCCCAGTTGTATACACCTGTATAATACATAAAATTTACAGGAACAGATAATATAGTGAAATGCATAAATTTAGGAGATATAATAAAATAGATGCACCTAAGAATGAAGTAACATTAATGAATAATAAGTTACAATACTGTTGTATATATCTAAGCAATATTCAGCTCAGCTAAGTGGATTTGCGCACCGCTAAGTACTGCTCAGCATTTGCCACTTTAAGCACTGCTCAACTCAGCTTAGTGGGTTTGTGTACTGCTGACCTTTGCTCAGCATTTTCAAAAACTGTCCAGTGATGGCAAAGGGTGGGAATATGGCCTTATTTAAACCACACTGGCAGGAATACAGTCAGAACCTGTTAGAGTTTGATCTCTGTAGGAACTATGGCAGGTGCAGGAGTGGGAGCATGCTTTCGAGTGCAGCACTGGTGCATATTGAAGTCCAGGGTCATGGCTGGGCTCATTGTTAAGAAGCATGATGACAGACTGCTGCAGGGCCAGTAACAGGGCTCACAATACAAATCTGAGGTCTGGGACTGTCTGGCATGAGCTCACCAATGCCACTAGCATCCCCCACACTGGTGAGCAGGCCCGTCACCGTTATGATGACCTGAAACAAAGGAAGGAGGCTCTCTTGGCCCAATGGATCCAAGATGCTTGGGACCAGCATGCTCCAGAAGTTTGTAAGCATTTGACATGTTGCTTTATCAAATTGTAGTATGAATGTCTGATAGTCAGGTATGCATAACGGTGTGTTTTCCCACCGCAGCTGCAGAGGAAAGGGCTCATAACATCAAGGCCTATGTCGGATGATTGGTGAGGCTGTACCAACAGTGTGATGAGTACAGATAAAACTTGTAATATATATAATCCAATAAATAAGAAAATGTAATTGTCTACTGCTATTAGGTATACTGTGTTCTGAGTGTACTGAATAAAGTGTTGTTAGAACAACATTGATATACGTGACTAATGCCAGGTATTGTGTAATACATATGAAGGCAGCAGACAAGCTACTATTGATAAAAGGAAGCCAATCCTGTAGTAATAGTGTGTAGGAATGAATATGTCAATAAAGTATACTGTTGCTTGCTACTCTGAAAGTAATAACTGACACACATTCATCATCTATGGGATATGCAGTACAACTGAATTTAGATGTCTGAATGTAATAAAGCACTGTGTCATGTTACCCTAAATAAAGTTTATTCACACCAACTGTTGTGTTTAATCTGGTCTGTTATTGAAAAAATGCAAGTGTACAGGTACTACACAGCAAATATGGCTATGAAAGCATGAAGTCACTGAGGTCTGCCTGCTAAGCAGCTGTTATGCCAAACTGTAGATGTGGAGCTGTAAGACAAGATACAAGAAAAATTGATTTATGTACTGCACTAAGATCTGAACCTTGAATGGTAATGTGTAATGTATTAGATTGTGTTCCCTGCAGCATTATTTGGTGATAGCCTTTGCATTTCAGCTACATGTATTCCTGAATGTAGGTATGCTGATGCAAGGAAGTATGAGACTTTAATAGGTGGAGACTGCAAATATATGATATGCAAATGTTTATGGGTCAGGTATGCAACCCAGCACCCTGCCATGGTCTGTACAGATCAACATATTCATATCCACTAGGGGTTAAATGTGTACACCTGCATTCAAAGTATCAATACATAGTTCACTATCTATCATGCATGAATCTCGGGCATGTATGTTCAACTGTCACTACAGTCTTCTGTGACACTCCACTTATATTACAAGGTTAGACTGTGTAACCAAGTGAGTTTTAGGCACAAATCAGTCAAGCAGCAGACAACAGTGCCCCAGTAGCTCAGTGTGATAAGAAATAGATATATGTTATTAAGTTTTGCACACACAGACCATGGTTTGAATCCAGGGACTGTTACGAAGATGTGTTTCTAGTTACACACAAGTAATCCTGAGTATTTGCAGAAACACTCAGGTAGTGTTAACAGATAATATATCCACAGGGCTCACAGGTAAAGAAATGTTTGTACTAGCTGTATGAAGGGTATACTAATAAACTGTGTACAAATGTTCCAGTGTCCAACCCCATGCCTACAAAGGACAGCAGGATAGGTATATACACCATGCACTCTTCCCGATACATGTCTCTCAGGTGTCATGCTATCACACATATAAATTCAGTTCAAGTATGCCATTAGCACACTTACACAACATCAGTGCAGGGTACACCTTGTTAGTCATATGTGTAACCCTGACATGTATGAGTCCCCTCTACTCATGTATGTAGAGTTGTCACAGCTTGCCCCATAGCATTCCAGGTTGCCAGATTAACAGGTATGTATGTGCTACAGTAGCTATATGCCTCAGGCAGATGTAAAGTGAGGGCAGACCTGTAGAGTATTGAGCAGTACTGTTGTGAAAAATATAGCCTATACAGTTGGTAATGGACTGTTTCTCTCCCCCCACCCCTTATGTGCATCAGTAATAATTATTCCTATACTGTGGTTATGTTGTTCTCAAAACCTAATGTTGGGACTTGTGTTCTATTATTGTTCCTATATTTAAATGGTTGCATACTAACATAACTTGATCAAATTCCATTGTCGGTGGCCTGTTGTTTTAACTGTTTCTTGCATGCTGTTACAATAATGACTGTTATTCCATTTATGCATGTGTTTTGTTTGCCATGCAGTTTTTTCAAATTCTATCATTCTGGGTTCATTGTAACACCCATAAATGCTGTTATTAATAATGCTAAAATGTTTTGTTCATGATTAACCAATACACTTTGAAAAACCTCAACATCTTAGCAAGTTTGGGTAGGTAGATCCCAGTGGATCTGCCTGTCCTGCCTCATCTGGCCATGGCACAGGGTCCCAGCATGTCTGGGATCCAACGGGGAGCTGCCTCCTCTGCTGGTCCTGCACCACCCTCAGGTAGAACCACATCAGGGGACGGGGCTCATCCTCCCTCTGGACACGGGTGCAGAGAGGTGCTTGTCACCCGACAACAGTTTCCATGCTTGGTGCTCAGGGTCATCCAACATGACTTGGATGTTCACCTGCGCCAGATAGAGGGCAGACTGGTGCACCTCAAGGGGCAGGCTGGCTCCATCCTCCAGCCCCCAGCACAGGCACCTTTGGGGCTATGAAGGGGTAGTGGTGACTGCCCATGGGTGGGGACCTCAGTCCCATTGTTTCCATCTGGGGGCACGTGGCTTTCTGATTCTCAACCGCCCTCCCCGCCCAAGGTGTTTACCCCCTCATGTGTCATACACCACCCCTGTCTCCTGTTTTGTCTGTTTGCAAAAGCAACCTCTCCTACCCAACTTATCTCCCCAAACTTACATACAACCCTTCCCCAAAATACCACTCTCTCAGAAAAAGGGGCATCTGTCCTCCCAAAAAATTATGTCCCATACATAGCTCTCCACTGTTGCTCCCATGTACACTGATGTTAATCAATTTACCCTTCAATTACTCAACAAATGCATGTCGCCCACACCCCTCCCTGTGGGGTGAGGGTCTAAATTGTCCACATCATGCACAGCTGTTGCTGCACAAGAAATGGAGAGCTATGGTCCTTTCCTACACCCATCCTGCACATCCCTAGCTGCCTTTCATAATGTTTTTCCTCCTGCTTGCCCCCATTTCACCACTTTATTATCACCCCTGTTTTCTTTTCATTTTTTGGAAATAGCACAGGTTTAAGTGGTGCTAAGCATCTCTTGGCATCACACAAAACTGCTTAAAACTGCTTTAATCACTTTGTCAGCCATTGTTCTGCCCAGCAACAAAGTAACCAGCCCTGCTAAGTCTCAAACCCAGGACCCTGTGCACTAGCGTCAGAGCAATACACCACTAAGCTAAGTCAGCTGTGGGAATTAGTAATGCTTTTATAAATATATCATGCATTACAGTCATTTAACATTAGGGGAAAAAAGACATCACTGCCAAGACTCAAACCCAGTATGCTATGCAGTAGAGTCAGAGCAACACACCACTAAGTCAAACCAGCTCTGTGGACTTAGTACTGCTTTTGTATATATATCATACAGTGCAGTCATGTAATGTTAGGGAAAAAAACAAAGCTGCCACGCATTGAACCCAGGACTTTCTGAACTACAGAAAGAGCAACACATCACTCCACTAAATCAGCACTGGGGAATTACTGATGCATTTACAAATATATCGTGCACTACAAGGATGCAACTTTAGGGAAAAAGACATCCCTGAGAAATTGTGAACTCAGAACCATTTGCACTACAGTCAAAGTAACATACCAGTAAGCCAACGGATCTCTGGAGTATAATGACTGTTCTTACAAACATATCCTGATTGCCAGTCACACAATAATTCTATATATACTGGCTCAAATCACAGTGTACTTGGAATGTTGAGGTTTTAAGGAACATGTCTCAGTCTGCTGCTGCCTATGCTAAACAGGTCTGACACTTTTTTTCAGGAAGACAGACTGCGAATCTTGTCATTTTCTCATACATTTGTGTTTTGTCTGGCAAATCATTAAAGGCTGAAGCACACATTTGAATGTCAGATGTCATATCCTTCAAAGTATTCCTGTGAATGCAAAGCCTGGTATTCTATCAACTGTCTAAGTGTAAGAGCAATATTTATAAAGTGTCACTATTTTTGGGCCTTTGCCCTCCCTTTATTTGTGTCTTTGTCCAGATGTCTTGCTGTAAGAGGTTGAGAGGTATGACTGGGCTTCAAGAGTGTAAACACAGTGTGCCGTACATCCAAAGAACAGAAATGTATATCAAGTATTACCTGTAAAAATGTATGTATTAATAGTAGAAGCTGGAAGCCTCAAACATACAGACATAAGTTGCAAAACTTAAAGTAAATACTCTGAACTTGTTTTACAAATGTGTTATCTCACTTTCACTGCAGCAAGCAGGCATAAATGTCTACAGCTACAGGTTTTTTGTATTGTCTTGAAATATAAATAATTATTAGGTTAAAAATGTAAAAGTGTTTAACTGTGTTATGACTTCCAGTTCTACACAAACATCAGACAGATATGTACGTGTGACACAGAGAAGTATCTTAGTTGCTGTTAGCCTGTGAAATGAAGGCAGGTGACAAACACTGATGTAATCTAGGCTAACCCAGCATTAATGGGGATTATTACTTACAGACCTGTCTCACAGAAAGACCTTTGCATGTTGTATGTATCTTTGTATCTGACAACATCCACTCATCTGCATTTGCCTTGCTAATAGTAAGGAACTAGGCAAATGTAAAATTGTTTACATATAGATGGGAATATAGTATATCTGTCTGTTTGTGTGGTTTGCATTGCTCTGAGTATCACTCCTCTCTGCATGCAATTTTGATTTGAAGCTCTTTATTTAAACTTTGATCACTTCTATTTTGTATCTTAGTCTAGTATTACATTTGTTTTGTTTTAAGTATTCTGTTCTGTTGGAGTTTTAAGAGTTCCCCATTGTTGTGTTCTTATACTTGTTGCGTTTTGAGTTGCCTGTCCCTATTATAAATCTCATGTTGGACACTCCTCCTAGTCCCATCTCATCAGCTTATCCTACTGAGTAGACCAAGATCATTTGGGAGAGCCCACCTCCCTTAGTTTCTCACCTGAAATTATTGTGTTTCATCCCTTCCCACTTAAGCTAAAAACAAAAAAACATTCTTACTGTATTTGTGTTTCTTTCTACTTTATTACTTTAAATTGCTTTTGCTGCCTGTTCTTAAAAATGACACAATTGCACTTACTCTGCTGCATTTATTATTGCTTGTTAGTAGCCTGATTTAATTGTAACTGTTATTCTAAACCTTTTGGTTTAAGCACATGGGCTTCAGGCCACTTGTTTTACATTAAGAAGGTTTGGGTCTGCACTCTTGTGGCAGGAGAGGTAGCTTACATCCTTCTAAGTTTGGAGTTGCTGGTCGAAGGCTTAGTGTCTGTTATTCTAATATTGTCTTAGTTCTGGTTTATGCACTTGGGCTTCAGGCCAGTTATTTTACATTAAAAAGGTTTGTGGCCTGCACTGTTGTGGGAGGAGAAGGTAGATTATGCCCTTCTGAGCTGGCAATTGCTGGTTAAAGGCTTATTATGACTGCTTATTCGAACTGCTTCTTTCTGACATTGGTACACCTTGTTTGCTGTAGCATAGACTAGATCCTGACCTGCTGAATATAGCTTTGTTTGTATAACTTGAGAACTAATCCAGGCCATCTTTTTGGAGAGGGTTCCCTTGCACCCTAGTGGCAGGAGTGTGCAGTTAGAAGTTGTGTGAATGAAGACTGCTGGAACAGGGCTCAGTTTTGAGCTTTAGTATTGGATAATTCGTTAATCTGTTTAAATCTGTTTGCTCTTGTTTGCTACTGTTATATTTAAGTGTGTATCTGTTAAGTGTTAAATTGACCTAAACAAAGTTTAAATATCTTTAGCATAGACTGATTACAGGTTTTGCTGCATTCGCATCTGTTTGTGTGATTTCTGTGTTTCCTGCTACGCCATCTTGTATTGGCCAGGGCCTGCCTGCAATTATTGGGAATAAGTGAAATGGTTGGAACTGGTTTGGCATAGGGTGTTGAGCTAAGAGCTCAGGGACAAGGGTTGATTGGTCAGTCCCAGTGTTCCTATTATACCTTTGGTTTTGTGGTATTTAAACCCAGCATGTGCATGGGTTTGTACTTGTGTCCTTTTGCGAATTATCTCAGTTGCATTTTTCCCCTTACTAGCACTCCTGTGTGAGTGAGGCCCTCACATGCAGCTACTGTATTGAATTTATCCAGCCATACTCACACCAATAGGTACTATCCTCAGATAGTATCCACTTTTTTTCTACTATCCCTGACCTCTCTTCCGCAGATTCTGATAACCATGGACGGACAATTTCCTGTGCTTTTTCCTGCTTGTCAGGTTGATATGGGCATCCTGAGACAGTGTAGCAACTGCCTTCTGTACACAGACAACCCTCTACTACAATATGTGAGAGATGCAATTCCATTAAGAACCTAAAATCCTTACTGTCTCAGTCACAAGCCAGTACGTGAATGACAGACACAATGCTTTACCAGAGATGGCCTTCATCTGTCTCCCCTGGGCTTTAGGCTTCTGGCAAAGGCTCTTGCTTCCCCCATAGTGCCTTTTTTAGGCAAAGTCATGAGCACAAAATTACCAGCATGAATGCTTAGTATAAATGAAATTTAAAAGTCATGCTGCTAAATGCTAGGAGTCTTAGCATGAAACTGCAGTCATTGCAAGCATTCGTTGCCCTGGAGGATGCTGACATTTGCGCAGTCACTGAAACCTGGTTCAAAGCTGTGGAGAGCACCCTAACCTTGCCAGGTTACTCATCCTACCATACTTTCAGACCAGAAATGGAGGGCTACAAAATGAAAGGAGATGGAGTTTCAATATTTATCATAGACATACACACCTCCAGGCTGATCAAATGGTATGACGCACAGGAGACACTCCAAGTGCAGTTAACGTAGACAAAACACCTATTCAAATCATAGCTAGCTACAGACCTCCAACCATGACTCAGGACACCCACTCCACCTATCTGGACTTACTTGAATCCATCAATATTCAACCCTCTACCCTGATCATGGGTGACTTTAACTACCCAACCATAGAGTGTAAGACCTATTCTATCCAAACATGAATGCACAGAGATTCCTCGGCTTTGTCAATGCCAATACATTGGATCAGCTGGTCAGTACCCCTACAACAGGTGGAAATATCCTGTACCTGGTCCTAACCAACATGAGTAGCCACTGTAGCACTCCTACAGTGTCATCCTCCTTGGTAAGATCTGACCATAAAGCGATCACATTTGAAGTCACCATCTCCCCTGCCCTCCCCCCTTGTCAGGGTCAAACGAAAACACTTTTACAAAGCTGACTGCAAACTCAGAGCAGGTATAAGCAGCTTCACAGCCACAGTCCCTTCAGTTGGAACTAACAGTAATGTTGAAGCCTACACCAGAAAATCTATATGAGCACATACATATAGCTGTATGGACTCAGCAATACCTGACAGGACCAAATCATCTCCCTCAAGGAAGAGCAAACCTGTCTGGTGAACAGCAGCAATAAATGAACTCTGTAATAGAAGGACATATTTGCTGTCCAGGGCCAAAAAGAAGCAGGTGCCAAGTTGAAAGCAATCTCAGCTTTGTCTGAACAAGAAAATAAGGTCACTGGTGAATTACCCTAAGACTAACTTTGAGTCCAAACTGGCCACAACCACCAAGGACAATCAAAAGGCCTTCTTCACATATGTCCACAGTCACAGAGGCAACACCCAAATCTGCTCTGAACTGGTGGTCAATAACACTACATACACATACACCATAGATATAGCCAACCTGCTGGCAGACAGGTTCAGTGAAAACCTCACACCCCTGTCCCCCCCATCAGTAAACCAGGACATCCCCAGCACCTGCCCTCTCACCTCATCATCATGGAGCAGGTCCTTAATGCCCTCTCAATGACAAAAAATAAAGTCTCCATGGGACCTGATAACATCCCTGGCTGTATCCTACATGAATTCAGGCATGAGCTCTCAGCTCCATTAGACACCCTATTCAACCAAAGCCTGAGCACCAGCTTCATCCCAGCTGAATGGAGGACAGCCACTGTCATCCCTCTACACAATGGTGGAGCATCCATTGACCCTGGCAGTTATAGGCCCATCAGCCTAACTAGCCTGATCTGCAAGGCCATGGAATGCATTATCAAGGACTTTATAAACAGGGACATCAGTAACCTCCAAACACTTGAACCCACACAGTTTGGTATTGTCAAAGGAGATCAGGGCTGTTAAACTTGGTCGACTTCTTTGAAACAGTCACCAAAGCCATGGATGAGGGGAAGATGATGCACACAGCCTAACCTGACCTAGCCAAAGCCTTTGACACTATTCCCCACTTGGCCATAATACATAAACCTTCCCATCTAGGCATCAACCCATATGTTACCAGGTGGGTAGCTAACTGGCTCACTGATAGAACCCACTCAGTTAAAGTAGGGGAAGCCACCTCTAGTAGTAGACCCGTAATGAGTGGTGTACCCCAAGGGTCGGTCTTGGGGCCTCTACTGTTTGGTATATACTTTTACTGAGGTGCAAGCCAAAACCAGTGGTCTGTGGTGGACCATGTTTGCAGATGACTGCAAGCTGGGCACTGTCTTAAATTCCCCTAGTGATGCAAACATCCTCCAAGAGGCCCTTACCCAAACTAATGCCTGGTGCCAGAAGCATTGCCTCAAACTGAATGCCAAGAAATCCATCATTATCCCCTTTGGGGAAAATGTCATCCACACTAATTATGACAATAATAACAATGTACTAAGCATGCAATCAGTCGTGAGGGACTTGGGCACACAGGTTGATAGCAAACTGACAGTTGACCACTGCGTTGCCTCCATTGTATGGAAGGCTTTCTACATGGCCCACCTCATAAATAAGGGTATGTCATCCAGGAACAAGGAGATCATAACATCCCTGTACTCCTCCCTTATCAGGCCCATTATCAAGTACAGTGCCTCCTTTGGCATGTTCCTTGCCAAGCACATGCAGTAGTTGCACAGACCACAGAGGTTCCTGACCAGGAAAATCCAGGGTCTCAAACACCTGTCCTATATGGATAGGTTAAAAGCCCTGTCCCTCTACTCAGTTTCATACAGACTGATCATAGATGATCTGTGTCTTCCATACAAGGCCATTTCAGACCCAGCCTTGATGGAGTTGCTGCATATCCGTAAGACAAACCCCACTCATGCAACCCACACACAAGGCCTTAACCTGGTCTGTGACATGAATAGTACTTGCTGGCGGGATAGATTTGTGTCCCAAAGACTCCACCGTCTGTGGAATAGACTCCCTCTCCATGTCAAGCAGAGTACCTCTCTATCCCTCTTTAACAGGAACTTGGACAACTGCATGGGAAACAGAAAATACACCCCTGGGATCCCATCTGTATCCCTGCTGTACAGGGGAAACAGATGCTTTCTGTGGGAACATGGGTGAAAATCTTGGCTAGGCTTATAAGGGCCTCCGGGCCAATAGCCTAGTATCACCCATGAACCTTTGAACCTATTACTTTAAATGTTTTCTGTATTTATTTCAGAATGTCCTGCAATGTTATCCTAAATTATTCTCTGTGAGTCTGAACTGTGTAGTTTAGTGTATTGATTGAATATTGTATTGTTCCTTTATTAGTTATTATTAAATATAGTTAAACCTTGTCATTGTGTCTGGTCCGTATAGAACTAAGTAAGTTCTTAGATACTTGCATATGTATTTGGTGACACTGTATAGCCCACTCCAATAGCCTTGGTCTTAGTCACACTTACCACTTTGCTAATAGGCACATCACACAGTAAAATTCGTCACCCTTTGGTAAGGGCCTTACAGTAGCTGGTAAAGAGCTGGATTGTGGCAGTCAGAATTACCTTAAAGTCTGGGCAGAAGGGGCCATAGTTAGTAAACCCGTGCCAGCCTTTCCCAGGAGAGTGTGTGTGTGTGTGTGTGTGTGTGTGTGTGTGTGTGTGTGTGTGTGTGTGTGTGTGTGTGTGTGTGTGTGTGTGTGTGTGTGTGTGTGTGTGTGTGTGTGTGCGCGATTCATAAATCATATCTCAAAGTGTGTGTGTCAGCTACTTGGGCAAGGACCTGAAGCACTGGTTGGAAGAGAGGGTGATGGATGTTTTGGCTTGACCACTTTGCTGAGATGGTAACCGTATAGCTGTGTCAGTGGGGAGTGTTACTGGGGATTTGGAGAGAGAGGGAGAAACCAGCCCTAGACTGACTGTGATCTCTGTGTGCTCTGAAGGGTAATTTTACTTTATTGTGCAAGTACTTGCCATCCTCCCATTGTGTACATCTCTCACTGGTGATAGTGGTGAGGATTGAGGCTCCCTGATTACTGGGCCAGTGCAGTGGCATCACACTGACAGTACATACTGGTGGATACAGCTGACAAATCACATCATGTACTGTCATTGAACCCCTCCCAGTCTGCCAATGTCATACAGGATTATTTCACAGATTGTCCAGGTATCCCTGACCATTCCTGACGTACTCTGGCTAAGTCACTATGCACTTCACACCTGTATCTGATTGCCTGACACCTATGGCTAGCATACCTGGTGAGCCCCTGTAGCAGGACAGCAGGTTATAGATACTAGTAGTGGGTGGATGGATATTGGCTCTGGCTCAGCAGCAGTGCTTACATACTGAGTTAAGAGAAGAATTGCTTGATTTAATAGACATGGACAGATATATCAAGATCAATGAAAGAAATAGACTGCAGAAGGTTAATAAAACCCAAAAAGTCAGAAGTTTGATAAAAGAAATGAACACAGTAATTAGGATTGTTCATAGAGACCCATGTGATATAACAGAAGTAAACAGGATATATTACTGTGCAGCTCATACCTCTCAACCTGGAAACATCAAAAATCTGGACAAGGCCCATGAAAAATAGGTACAAATCTGTACACTGATTAACATCTAATTTGCATACATAATTACGTAACCTCACCCACTCCAATGGAATTGTGGGATACCAACTTTCAAACGTAAACTGAAGAATAGATGACCAAGATATGGCCCCAGAGTCCCCCTGCAGCCATTCCAATGTCCCGTCACCTGGCTATTTTGCCCCATTTACCATAAACACTAATGTTTGCATACTGCTTTACTTCTACAATGATTATTTGGATATTATTTTTACATTTTACAGCACAACAATGCCCAAACACTAATAAACATCTAGTAAACAAAGCAATACTGTCTCACAATGAAAATACACTTGGCATTAAAACTTCCCTGCCCTTGAAACTCATTCATTGAAACCCACACCACATCCAAAGAAAATGCATTTGGTCAGTCGTGGATAAAAATCACCTTTGGGCTGTTTTCAAATCATTGGCCTCTTGCACACAAAACAAGAAACATACATGTGCTCTTTTCTTTGATACACCTTCCTGACTTTATTTAATTATATTCCTTGTACAATACAACACACTTTTTATAGTGCATTTTAAATTATTTTAACATTTTTCCAGTAGGCTGTACTGTAGGCAGTGAAACAAAATGCATGAACAAATAATGACAAAGTTGCCCAATTCAGAACAATTCCATCATAAAAGTCTACTTCCACATCCACACTATACATAGAATGACAGTAGTATAAGCCATAGGCATCTTACACAGCCTCTCACTCTTATTTTCAATTTCTTTTTTTTGGGGGGAGGGGGGAAAGGTCAAAAACCAGGGGCACATTTTAAACATTGCTTGTATAATTTTGTAAAGTTGTTAGAATAAAATGTTGTGTTACCACCATGCATTTCACTAGGAAGTCTTGAGCCCTGGTCCCTATGAGCTACAGTCAGAGTAACCATGCATTTCACTAGCAAGTCTTGAGCCCTGGTGCCTATGCACTACAGTCAGAGTAACTGCACAGCTTGCTAAAATATAAAATAGACCTGCACTGATTTATGTAAAATGTAAACAGAGCTGCTATTGCAAGGATTTCTCACATATACAGTAAAACGGACTTGCACTGCTTGCTTAGTTAGTACAAAGATTTCTGTAAAATGTAAATGGAGCTGCTACAAAGACTTCTAATGTAAGCCACACATTAAAACAGAGCTGCTACAAAGATTTCTAACATAAACCAGAGATGCTTACAATTTACACACACACATTTCTGCAAAATGGAGCTGCTACAAATATTTCTATTTTCTAATATAAACCGGAGCTGCTTACACAGATAAATCTGACTTGCAGAGATTTCTCCAACACGCATTTAAATGGAGCTGCAAGATTTCTAATCTAAACCACACACACACCAACGATTTATATAAAATGTAAAACAGACTTGCAGAGATTTCTCACACACACTTTTGCTTAAACTGCTACTAAGATAAATGTAAAACAGACCTGCATTTCTCACACACACACACATTAAAACAGAGCTGCTACAAAGATTTCTAACGTAAACCGGAGCTGCTTACACTCACATACTTAAAATGGAGCTACCTGCTTGTTTTTACACACATGGACAGAGCTGCTTTAAATACAGATACTGAACATACAACGGACACAGACCCTAAATCGCTACCTAACAATAAGTGCAAACCCAGCCACACACACACACACACACACACACACACACACACACACACACACACACACACACACACACTTTGTTTCCTTACCTAATGCCTTGCTTGCTTCATCCCGTTCTCTCAGCCTGCAGCCCAAAGTCCATTTACGTTGGAAAAAATTTGCAAAAATAAAATAACTCCAGTCGCCAGCCCATTCGCAGCATTGCAGTAGTTTAAAAAAGTAATGTAAAGCCAGCCCATTCTCGGCAGCATTAGTGCTGCTACTGTTTAATTTTCATTTCCCGCCTGCTGAGCCTGCTCACAGCCAGCCGGAAATAATGACGCGAGCTCCTTGAGCTCAATTCCGACTGGCTGGTAGCGTTGACGGAGCTGACGTCATCACGCACGTGATGACGTCAGCTCCGACAGCGTGAAAATTCAAAACATAAAAAAAAGAAAGCAAAAAAATCGGAAATGAAGGGGTGCCAATCGGGAATCGTGGCACCCCTTCATTTTGACCCCAAAACTCGGTAAAAACCGAGTAATTCGGGAAGGTTGGGAGGTCTGGTGCAGCTAAATTAATATATGATAAAGTTCTACCACAAGAACACTGGGTAGTGAGGGAAAGGAAGGGGAGAAATCAAATACCATCATGGAAATATCGAATAGAGAAAACTATAAAGCAGTTAAGACAAAAAGTGTCACTGTTAGAAGATTATAGAAGAGGGAATAGATAAACAAAAATACTAAGAAAAATAGATGTGATAAAAGCAACGCACAGTATTAGAACAGACCAGTATCATGCATTATTGCAAATAACAAACTAGAAGATACAAAAATAAATATAAAGGAAAAGTACAAAATAAGCAATTTATTGATAATCCAAAGAAAGTTTTATAGAGAACTTGGAAATAAGGTAAAGGAATTGAAAGACTGCCAAAAAAGAAGAAATAGATACATTTTGGAGAAGTATCTATGAAGATCCCATGAAACATAACAAAGATGCTAAATAATTAGAAAATGTTAAAGAAAGAATAAGAGGTTCAAAGATACAGGATATGAAATGAGATGAAGAAGTAACAGCCAGAGAGACTGAAATAAAGTTAAGAAAAACCTCTAATTGGAAAACCCCAGGCCCAGATGCAGTACCTAATTTTTGGCTGAAAGAATTAACATCTTTGCACGAAGATTTAGCCATGAGTAAGAACTATTTATATGCACACCCCAAACAGACACCAACCTGGTTAACAACAAGAAAAACAATGCTCCTACTTAAGAGTGAACCTGCAAGCTACCTTAAAAATTATAGGCCAATAACTTGCCTTGCGACAACGTATAAATATATGTGGGAATTGATGCTGACAGTTTATAGTCATTTAGAAGAAAACTCAATTATGGCAGTAGAAAAAAGGGCAATAAAAGAAAGTCATATGGAACAAAGGATCATTTGTTGTTAAATAAAGTCATAGTGGAGAACTGTAAAAAGGGGAAGAATCCAAGTATGGTATGGATTTTCTACAAAAAAGCATATGATAGTATCCCACATTCATGGATAAAAGAGTGCTTAAAAATGTATAAGATAGACCCTACACTGATTGACTACATTACAGTGACCATGAAAAAGTGTCAGACCACTTTTCAATTAAGCCATGATAAAGAACAAATTATTATCCCAGGGATAAAAATTCAAAGTGGGATATTCCAGGGTGACTCTGTCACCGCTACTATTCTGCCTGGCCCTTAACCCATTAAGCTGTCTACTTAACAGCTTAGGCCATGGCTATAATTTGGCTCCTATATAACAACAAAGTGTAAAGACTTCTCATCTTCTCTTTGTCAATGATTTAAAACTGTATAGCTTATCAGATGAGGAACTGAAAACACAACTGCAAGTTGTCAAAACTTTTTCAGATGATATAAGAATGTTATTTGGTCGTGATAAAAGTGCAAAAGCAACCTTTAAAGCAGGAAAACTGCAACATCAGAAAAACATAAATTTGGGACAAGAATGTGATATAAAAGAATTTGAGCAAGAGGGAGTGTATAAATACTTGGGAACTAATGAAAGATCAACAATAAAACAAGAACAAATGCGAATAAAACTCAGTAAGGAATATTTCAGAAGACTTAAATTAATCCTGAAAACAGCACTGACATCTGGGAACAAAATTCAAGCTATAAACCAATTTGCTCTTCCTGTCCTAACTTACAGTTTTGGAGTGATTGACTGGCCCCATAAAGTGTTGGATAGATTAGATAGAAAAACAAGATGCTTCAAGCTCACCAAATGATTATAAAAATCAGTACATACCAAGATTATATATGCCCAGTTCTGAAGGAGGGATGGGCCTCCTTGAAATTGATTATATGTATAGATCTGCAATCGTGGGACTCCACACATATCTGCTGACCTCACAAGACCCAAACGTAGTGAACGTTTTGAAACATGAGGAGACTAAATCTAAGATGACTTTTCTACTTAATTTAGCAGAAGCATATCGGCGTCAAGCAGGAATGGAAGTCAAACCAGAAGTGGATAAAAACCAGGCAGCAACTCAATGTGCCAAAAAATGAAAGAATATAAGGTGAAGGACCAGATGAGAAGGCAAGAAATGTGGAAAAGCATAAATATAGTTGCAAGTATAGAAAACTACTGGAAGAGTCTCATGTTGATCAGGGGAGAATGCAGGAATGTTTAAGGAGAGGCAAATTCAAACCAAAAGATGAAAAGGTAATATTGGTTGCCCAAGATCGTGAGCTACTTACACGTTGGTTTACAAAGTCCATTGAGCATGTGGGAGAAACAGGCAAATGTAGGTTTTGTAAAACCAAATTGGAAACAGTCACACTGCTGGTTGCAACACACTAATGGCAGAAGGACTGTATACTGAAAGACATAATAATGTGGCAAGACTGTTGCACTGGGGATTGTGCAGACATTATGGTATCAAAGTGGCTGATAAACACTGGAAACATGAACCACAAAGCATCATAGAAAATGATGAAGTTTATATCACATGGGATCACCCATTACCAACAGTTCAAAATATAGATGCTAGAAAACTGGATATAGTGGTCCAAGAAAAGAAGACAAAAGTAGCACTGATCATTAAAATTGCCACACCCAGTGACTACAGTGTCTTGCGTACAGAGAGACACAAAGTCATAAAATATCAGGATCTGCAGGGAGAAATGAGAGTAATGTGTAAGAAAGATACCCAGACAGTTCCAATAGTAGTAGGAGCAACAGGTCTTATCAAAGAATTTACATTCATATTTAGATATGTTACCAATACATGTAACTCCATACAAACTGCAGAAGGAGTCATTACTGGGCACATTGTGGGTGCTGTGAAGACCACTTTTGACTGACATCAAAGATTGAAACAAAACAATATTAATGTCATGAATTTTAATCGTACTTTGACTTAGGAATGGGGTCCATTCCCGTCATGGTATTAGAAACCGGAAAGACTTGGAGAAATTAAAAAAGAATACAATATAAGGGAATGGATACAGTACCAGATATTCAGGTACCATTACTGTGTCCCCAGGGGTCTGGCATGTCACAGACACATTCCCCAAACTATGTGGACAACCATCTCGTATTGTCCAATTGGTGTCCTGAAATACACATTTGTTTGGCAGGGGGGTCTACATCTATCAGGCATATTTACACATTCAGCAAACATCTGAGTACTGCAGATGTCACACACCTATGAAGAGGTCACCCTACAACACATATGCACCGCTCTCAATTATTGTGTGCCTCAGATGTTCCAGGAATGCCCATATGCACCTGTAGTAGCACTCACCTATTTGTGGGATGTAGGCTGGATGACATGGTACTGTAATGCTGCCCATAGGTGACACCCAGCAGTCGATGGCAGTGATGTGTGTGGACACATAACAACACAGTCTGTCACACCAGTCAGGCCATTTATGGTATTCCTGATACCATATGAGGTTACTAGGCTATGGGCCCTGAGCAACCATATCCCTAGGCCACATGTTAGCCCATGTGTATGCAAGGTAGCAGCTGATGTCCCCATCCGACAGGGACGCAGGTGGTATCCCAAGGGTGTATGTGCTGTTAACCATCAAGATGACCAGGTTATGCTTGCAAAGGTGTAGGTAGCTACCATGCCGGATGTGGACAGGGTGCCCATTCCACCGCAGGGTGATTGTGTGAGACACACATCCAAGCCATCAACAAGGCCAGTCCAGGTCACTCACCAGGTGGAGTTTTTGTGTGTGTGTGTGTGTCTGTGTGTGTGTGTGTGTGTGTGTGTGTGTGTGTGTGTGTGTGTTAGAGTGGAGCATGACTTGCACTCATGCAGCAGTCCCAGCAATGTGGAGTCTGTGATTGCCTGGCATGCCAGAGTGAGGTCACTCCTGAGGACTACATATGACACCTGGTAGAGGGTTGGCCTTATAGCCTATAGGTGTACGGTAGATGTTTGATGGCCTGGTATTCCCTGGTGGGGAACCTCTGTGATGTCCCCAGCTGCTGCATGTGCTGTCTGATGTGAATGATGAATGGAAGATTATGCACATTACTGGTCCTCACTGGGGGGAGCATGAAACATCAGGATCAGGAGGGCAACACATGCTGTAATTCCAGTGTGCTGACAATACCCACACACATACTGTGCTGTTAGATGGCAGGGATATGATGTGGGTGTTAGTGGTGGATAGTGCTAGCAAAAGTGGATGTGCAGGATCTGTACATAATGGTGGCCAATGTATGTGGTCCTGCGATGTGTTCCCCTGTTCATGTCTTTCAGGTGGGATGTACTACAGATGGCAACTGGCCTTCTCAGAAGCTGAGATTGCAGCAATCATTGCTGCAATCAGACTCCATCACAGGGTACTATTGGAGAGGAGCTGGCAAAACATGCAACCATACCTACGAACAGGTCTGACACCATGCCACCGACTTCATCCGCAATGCATGGCAAAGAGCTGCAGCTGTGGCCGGGGACCATGCTGGCACAGGTGGAGGGCCTGCTATGCACACACCACAGCCACTGCATCCCAGGAAACAATCTCAACATAGGTTGTGAAGGTGGGTGGGACAGAGTCAACAGCCAAGGAGCATTCAGGTAAGGCTCCAGTGAACATCACTTCAATACTGTAGCATTCAAAGTGGCAGCCTTTGCAGATCTGGCCTTGTAAAGTAGGGCGTTGGGAAGTGTACTGGGTGGAACAGGCCTCAGAATGGCATAAACAACCCACACATAGGAGATACACACACACACACACACACACACACACACACACACACACACACACACACACACACACACACACACACACACACACACACACACACATACAAACACACACACTCACACACTCACAGTCAGAATTGCCAGTACTGAGATTAGAACTCCTACCTATCTAGTTATTTGTACTATAGTGCTACGCAGTTATCACACACCCCATGGAGCTTATAGGGCTAAAGAGTGTCTGACGGTACTTCTAAGGTGAATGACATCAGCAGGCCTTGTAAAGTAGGGCAATGGGAAGTATACTGGGTGGAACAGGTCTCAAAATGGTATAACCAACACACAGGGTTATGTTTCTCTCACACACACACACACACACACACACACACACACACACACACACACACACACACACACACACACACACACACACACACACACACACACACACACACACTCACACTCAGAATTTCCAGTACTGAGATTAAAACCCCTACCTATCTAGTTATTTGTACTATAGTGCTACACAGTTATCACACACCCCATGGAGCTTATAGGGCTGAAGAGTGTCTGAAGGTACTTCTAAGGTGAATGACATCAGCAGGCCTTGTAAAGTAGGGCAATGGGAAGTATACTGGGTGGAACAGGTCTCAAAATGGTATAACCAACACACACACAGGGGTTATGTTTCTCTCGCACACACACTGACATACACACACACACACACACACACACACACACACACACACACACACACACACACTCACACTCAGAATTTCCAGTACTGAGATTAAAACCCCTACCTATCTAGTTATTTGTACTATAGTGCTACACAGTTATTACACACCTCAGTGGAGTTTATAGGGCTGAAGAGTGTCTGAAGGTACTTCTAAGGTGAATGACATCAGCAGGCCTTGTAAAGTAGGGCAATGGGAAATATACTGGGTGGAACAGGTCTCAAAATGATATAACCAATTCACACACAGGGGTTATGTTTCTCTCACACACACACTCTCACACACACACACACACACACACACACACACATACACACACACACACACACACACACACACACACACACACACACACACACACACACACACACACACACAATCTCAAACAGTTGTCAGTGCTAAGATTAGAACCCCTACCTATCTAGTTATTTGTAATATAGTGCTACGCAGTTATTGCACGAGCCATGGAGCTTATAGGGCTGAAGAATGTCCAAAGGTACTTCTAAGGTAAATGACATCAGCAGGCCTTGGAAAGTAGGGCAATGGGAAGTGTACTGAGTGGGAAAGACCTTGGGCCCCAAAATACTTTAACCTACAAACACACACACACACACACACACACACACACACACACACACACACACACACACACACACACACACACACACGCACACACGCACACACACACACACACACACACACACACACACACACACACACACACACACACACACACACACAAAGGCAGTTGATGTCAGATTACAACCACTGCCTCACTACTGTTACACAATGAAGCTCTCCATACTTGCACATGCTACTAGCTACAACTGGTATGCAACTGTCTGCATCACTCTATGCCTTTCAGGGTGTCTTTTTCTCTATGACTCTCTCTCTCTGTCTGTGTCTACCCCTCACTCTCTCTCTCTCTCTCTCTCTGTCACTGTCTGTCTTTCTCTCTCCCCCTGTCTCTGCCTGTGTATAATTGATATATTTGTATATGTTGCTCATATATATATATATGTGTGTGTATCACACTCAACAGATGCAGATATATCACATATGGGCCACCTACAGATAACTGAGGGTAATCCTGTGTGATGGGAGTTGGGAGAGACAGTTAAGCTATACATAGCTGTCTGTATGCAAAGACATATATACACAATACAGTTGTATAGGCTGATGTGGGTTTAGCCATGGGCTGTAATTCTCTGAGTGTAGGAGCATGCCCAGTATGAACTTTTATAGTAAGAGTGGGAGTCCATTCCAGAGATATCTGTACTCTGGTCCAGGGTTTTTGTGCTATAGACATACCTCTCAGGCTCTTAGTGCAAGAAATCTGGACAAAGCCTGTCAAAATGGGGGGACAATGGGCCACATATAGAGATATATTTTAAATATTGCTCTTATAAACTTAGACAGTTGCTAGAGTAACAGTGTTTGTTTTAGCATACATTTTCTGAAGGATATGAGGTCTGAAACTGAAACGTATGTCATTATTTACTGACATAAATCCTTAGATCATCCCAGTGATTTACCAGAAAAATACAATTTTTATGAGGAACAGACCAAAAATATGAGCCGAAAGTCTGGGCAGTTGAGAGGTATGGCTACAGCCGATTGTCTGATGAAGCTGTGTAAACAATCCAGCACCTCAGTGATATACTGGCTTGGGATCTCCTGGTTGTGTGGTATCCTTATTAACTGGCAAGTCATATCCTGGTGTGGGTACAGAGTGCATTGGACTGAGCAGAGTTTTCCATAATATGTGTGGTATATTCTACATAGCACTGTGATTTATTGGTATGTCAATGGCAGAGCAGTATAGAGTAATGTGGTGAACTGTTGACAGACATTTGTTTATAGGTTCATATGCAGTTACTAGGCTATTGGCCAAGAGGCCTTTATAACCCTAGCAGACAAGAGTATAGCCCATGTTTAGACATGTTAGCAGCCTGAGCCCCAGTCCAGCAGGGGCACAGGTGGAATCCCAGGAGTGTATTTTCTGTTTCCCATCCAGTTATCCAGGGTGCCCTTCAAAAGGGCTATGAAGGTACTCTGCTTGACGTGGACAGGGAGTATATTCCACAGATGGGAGAGTGTATGGAACATATATCTGTCATGACAATAAGTCCTATTGATATCACAGACCAGGCTGATGCTGTGCCTACAGGTTGTTCTAGTGGAGCTTGACTTCCAGATATGTGGCAGTCCCATCAAGGCATGGTCTGCATTGCTTTGTATGCCAGACAGAGGTCAGCTCTGAAGAGTCTGTATGAAACTGAGTAGAGGGACAGTGCTTTTAGCTTATATGTGTAGGGTAGGTGTTTGAGACCCTGGATTCTCCAGGTGAGGAACCACTCTGGTCTCTCCAGCTGCTGCATGTGCTTTGTGAAGTACATGCCGAAGGGGGTGTTGTACTCACTAATTGCTCTTATAAGGGTAGAATACATGGATTTTATGACCTCTTTGTCCCTGGATGAGATACCCTTACTTATGAGGTGGGCCATGTAGAAAGCCTTCCGTACAATTGTAGCAACATGGCGATCAGAAGTTAGGTTGCTATCAACCTGGGTGGCCAAATACCTCACTACTGATTGTGTATGTAGGGCATTGTAGTTAATGTGATAATATGTGGGGATGTCACTCTCCCCAAAGGGGATGATGATGCATTTTCTGTCATTCAGCTTGAGGCCATGTTTCTGGCACCAGTCATTTGTTTGTGTGAGACCCACTTGGAAGAAGTCCACATCACTTGAGGAATTGATGACTGTGCCCAGCTTGCAGTCATCTACAAACTTGGTCAGCCATAGGCTACTGTTTTTGGCCTGCACCTCAAAGAAGTATATTCCATATAACCGAGGCCCCAAGACTGATCACTGGGGTATGCCACTCATTAGGGGTGTACTGCTTGAGTTGGCTACCCCTATTATGATTAGGTGGATTCTATCAGTGACCCAGTTTGCTAGCCATCTGGTAACATATGGATTGATGCCTAGTTGACAGAGTTTATCTACTATAGCCAAGTGGGGAATAGTGTAGAAGGCTTTGGCCAAGTCAAGTTGGCTGGTGTGCACCGTCTTTCTTTTGTCCATGGCTTTGGTGGCTGTCTCAAAGAAGTGTAGCAGATTTAACAGACATACCTCCCCTTGACAAGGCCAAACTCTGTGTGGTCGAGTAGTTGGAGTCTGCCAATGTCCCTGTTACTGAGGTCCATAATAATCCATTGCATGGCCTTGCAGATCAGGGTAGTTACTGGCTGCTGTGCCTATAATTTCCTAGATTGGTGGACACGCCACCTTTGTGTAAAGGGATGACAGTGGCTGTTCTCCACTCGGGTGGGACAAAGCCAGTACTCAGGCTTTGGTTGTCTAGGGTGCCTAATGGTGTTGCAGGTTCATGCCTGGATTCATGTAGGATGCAGCCTGGGATGTTGTCAAGTCCCATGGAGGCTGTCTTTTTTGCCTTTGAGAGGGCAGTGATAAGGGGTGGGGGGCCGGTACTGGGGATGTCCTGATTTACTGATGGGGGGACAGAGGGGAGACATTTCCACTGAATGAAAGCAGGTAGATTGGCTATATCTACAGCATTTGTGTATGTGGTGTCCTTGACCACCAGTTCTGAACAGATCTGGGAGCTTCCTTTGAGACTGCAGACATATGTGAAGAAGGCCTTATGATTGTCTCTAGTAGATGCGGGCAATTTGGACTTGAAGTTGCCTTTAGAGGATTTCACTGGTGCTCTTATTTGCTTGTTCAGGCTAAGGAGAGGTTGCTTCCAATTGGTCCTGGACAGTAATTTTTTCCTTTTGTTATATAGTTTCTTTATTGCAGATGTCCACCAGACAGGTTTACTCTTCCTTGTGGAGGATGATGTTGTCCTTTCAGGTATTCCAGAATCCATGCATCTATATATATGCTTCTATAGATGCATGGATTCTGGAATCCATGCATCTATACAAGCATATATATAAATGCATGGATTCTGGAATCCATGCATCTATATATATATGCTTGTATAGTACTTTGGTGCAAATTTGGACGCTGGTGCCCATTCCTACAGTGGGGGAGGGGGCTGTGCAGTTGTTTATACCATCCCTCAGGTGGTTGTAATCAGCTTTGCAGAATTTTTCTTTTTACCATAGCTAGAGGGGGTTAGGGGAGATGGTGATATCGAAAGTGACCACACTTTTTGTATGATCTTGCCATGGAGGATAATACTGTAGGGGTACTGCAGTGGTTAATCATGTTGGTTACTTCCAAGTCCAAGATATGTATCACATCTTGTGGGGGTATCAAGTAGCTATCCCAAGGCATTTGCATTGATAAAATGGGGGAATCTCTGTGCATTTCTGTTCTGGCATGAGTATTTTTTCCAATCTATGGTTGGGTAATTCAAGTCAGCCAGGATCAGGGTAAAGGGTTGAATCTTGATAGATTTGTAGAGGTCCAGATAGGTGGAGTCGGCATCCTGAGTCAAATATGTGGGCCTGTAGCTATGTATAATTTGAATAGGGGTCTTGTCAATGGTTAACTGCACCTGGAGTGTCCCGTGTGCATCAGACTGTTTGACCAGCCTCGAGGTGTGGGTCTGTTTAATATATATTTATACTCCACCTCCTTTGGCTTTGCTGGCCACATTTTGGTGTTTGGCTGTGTGACAGGATGAGCAACCAGGTAAGGATGGGTTGCTCTCCGCAGCTTTGACCCAGGTTTCTGTGACTGCACACGTCAGCATCTTCCAGAGTTAAGCATGCTTGCAATGAGTGCAGTTTCATATTTAGACACCTAGCATTTAGTGGCATGACCTTTAATTTGCATTTTGTTGAGATTTTTTATGTTGATAGTATCGACCCCATGACTTTCCCTAAAAAAGGCACTATGGGGGAGGCAAGGGCCTTTGCCAGAAGCCTGAAGGTCAAGTGAGACAGATGCAGGCCATCTCTAGCAAAGCAGTGTGGTCTGTCATTCATATGTTCCCAGGCTGTCAGGCACTGGATCCCCTTTTAATGTCAATCATTTTCTGTTTGAATTGAGGCATCATTATGGGTGATGGTAGAATGCTGTTTAAGCATACTGACATACCTGCATGGAACATGTATTCAGCAAGCTCAATCATGTCTGTCTTCCTATAGTCCAGGGAGGTACATCTGAAGTCATTCACACCGACATGGACTAGGACAGAGTCATAACAGTACCTGTTATGGAGATACTTGAGTGCATGTGTGATATGGCATATTCTGGCATTTGACAAACAAGTAACTGTGACTTTCTCCTTATCCAGCCTGGTGAGAGGCATATCTGTATGTCTCACAATGGAGTGTCCTATGAGTAATATGTTGGGTTTATGATAAGGCCTTAGTGGTTGCGAGACACTGGTGTGTGGATTATGCATGGTCTGTGATGTGGAGGTTTGTGGAGTTCTTATGTGTTTTTGCCTCTGAGGTGCCCTTTGTTTGCATTTGTTTTTGTTGAGAACCTCCACATATGTGGGTGTGTGTTGTGTAGTTGTGGGTGAAGTTTACTGACTCCATACACTGCAGGGAACCTATGTTACTGCACAATTTGTTATGGTGTGCACATTCGTCATTTGTCTGGCCAGTCACAGGCATTGTCCACAGTTGCTGTTGTTGTGCATTTGTATTTGTGGTGTGAGTGGGGTAGACACCATAACATCACACACAGGGTTATGGACTTCATACCTCTGAGTGTACTTGTTTAGCAGGTTGTCCATCATTGAACCCCTACATCTGTTGTGGTCCTCAGATGGTTTGTGTTGCTATGTTATTATAAGGCCACATGTTGGCCCTAGCTATCAAACCATCACAGACTGACATCTGGACAGGCCTATTATGACAGTTAGACACAGGCCCACACATGGGGACAGGGTGTTAATACTGCTCTGCCAAACATAGACAGTTGAGAGACCGGTTTGGTATTAGCTTGCTTTTTCTTATGGGTATGATGTCTGTTGCTCCACTGTCTGCCATTGATGTTTTCACATCAACCTTTATTGTTTTGGAAATAGTTTGGCAGGCAAATGCAATGTTATGACAAGCAGAACAGATATATGAGGCATACTTGTGGTCCTTCTGTGACAGCCTGTCATTCCAGGGGTATGGATGGTGGCCAGTGACTTGTTGTCAGTACTGACACAGTAAGGTGGCAGCCATTTATCACCTGGCAGTACACTGACTTTCAAGAACCTGCTGTCCTACTAGGCACTGTGTAGGTTACTCCGAGCTGTGTACTGTCCATATGTGCGGCCCCATGTCCCTGAATTGTCCAGCTTTCCTGCAGCGACTTTCAAGAATCTGCTGTCCTACTAGGCACTGTGTAGGTTACTCTGAGCTGTGTACTGTCCATATGTGTGGCCCCATGTCCCTGAATTGTCCAGCTTTCCTGCAGTAATGGATATTGACTTCTTGACAGTGTGCACAACTCCTACTGTAGGTGTAGCTGACATGCAAAATAATTGGCACAGAAAGTCTTGAAACATGGACCCTGTCAACTACAGTACTGTTCCTAGACCACTAAGTCACAACAGCCTACTTCCTGACAGTATTAACCATGCATATTGTGGACATGCAACAAGTTATCAAGTTGATTGGGACAGCCATGGGAATGTGTGCTCTGCTGCTATTATCCTACAAACATAAATGTTACTGCATTTCTATGGGAACACGGGTGTATTGGGGGGAGGGGGCATACCTCTCAACTGTACACATTTCCACAGACTGTCCAGATGTTTGCTTTACATTTTGGTTCCATTTAGCATAGTATTGTACTTGTCTTGGAGAATACTGGCATATCATTAAAGACCGAAAGTTAGAAAGTAATGACAGACATTTGAGTTTCAGACTTCTTACCCTTCAGAGACTTAATGCAACTGCAAGACCTGCTGTGATATCACTGTGTAAGTTTGTAAGAGGAATATTTCATCATTGTCCCTATTTGTGGGCCATTGCCACACATTTCTTTATGGCTCTGTACAGTTGACTTGCTGGGAGAGGCTGAGAGGTGTGTATGGGACTCCAACATTGACATCCATGCATGTGACCAATGACTCCCTAGTTTGTTAGTCCCCCACATATACTGCAGTGAGTTTTGTCACCTACGGGACCACTGTATATTCTGGGGAAGCCAGTATTTGGCAGACATTTCTTGTTGTCTCACACAGCTGTCAGTTGCCTGCTGCTATCCTGGTAGGCCACCCCATTCCCTTGCATACATGCAGTGATACCATAGATATGCTACCACAACATACTACTCCATTCATTTATTAAGACGAGTGACTTACCTTGTGCCTGTGGCAGTTGTGAGGACAGTGCTTCAGGACTGACTCTGTCAGATGCATGCAGTACACAGCCTATACATGGTAAGGTACAGGTAGTGTGATGTGTGTGGCATCCTTTTTACTGTGTGTATGAGTCAGAGAGATGTGTCAGTCCCTGGGTCTCTAGGGTGTAAGTGTATGTGCTATGTGTTGCCTCTTTGCCAAGGCCAGGGTGTACTGGGCACGTCTACATCTGCCTACAGGGACAGGCTGAGGGGGTTCCTCCTCCGAGTCCTCTTGTGCCTGTGGGGACCGTGGCAATGGTAGGGGGCTGTGTTCCCCTTCCCTGTGATGTTCCTGCTACAGCAGTTTCTCTAGGATCATATTGTGTAGCATGACACATACTATGAACATATGTGCACATGTGGCTGGAGAGTACTGCAGGGCTCCACCAGATATGTCAAGGCAGTGGAACTGTGACTTGAGCAGCCCAAATACATGCTCTGCGATGTTTCTAGTTTGTGCGTGTGCCTCATTATGGCATTTTTCAGTGTGTGTGTGTGCATTTCTGATGGGTGTCATCATCCATGCTTCCAGTGCATAGCCAGCATCCCCCACTAGATGGACGTACTGGATGTCCCCCCCTGGCAAATGCTTGGTACAGCTGTGAGGCATGCCAGATGTGGGAGTCATGATAACTGTCAGGGCTGCCAACACACACATTGATGATTGCACATGACCTGGTGGTTGATGGAGTGATACCCCTTGTGGTTGACATAGACTCTACCCTCTTCACCAGGAGGTAATTGATGTGGACATGAGTGCAGTCTATGGCACCCAGTACCTCTGGGTAGTGTGCTACATGGTGGTAAAGATGCATATTACCGGTCCTCTCCTTAGCAGTGCTGGGGAAATAAATGTGCTCACTGGCCATGTCTTAGCATGACATCCAGGAACTGGTGGAGTACCCTGGATGCGGATGCCTGTGAGACCCCCATGATGTCCCCAGTAGGTCTTTGGAAAGTACCTGTAGCTAGTATTCTTAAGGCTATACATACCTTTGTTTCCACTGGGATGGGTTCCCCTCTGTTGGCTCTGGTCTGAGGTGAGGCCAGCAGAGCTCGGTGAGTTGCTGTAGTATGTCCTTGTCCACCATGTAGCACTCTACTATCTCTAGTTCATGTAGCCCCTGAAAGGTTACCCTGGGTCTGAACACTCTTCTCCTCCTCAGTCTTGGATGGCTGTCAGCATCATCCTCGTCACTGCCCTCAGTCTGTAGCACATAGAGATGTAGCAAAGCAGCAGCAGCCCCTAACATTTTGTCATTTAAAATTCCCAAGTTTGTACTCCAATTGTGCAGAGTATGTGGGAAAAATCAGATTGAAGGGTGTTTGCATACACTTAATTATACTGGTGTGCTGCAGATGCAACCTGTGTAATTGGCTGGCTATGAATACATTCCACCTGCCAGTTGCATTACTGAGGGGTTTGAAAGGGCCAGTGTGAGTGCCAGAGGAATTATTAGCCATTTATAGTTTATTGCCTTTTGTAAAGGTGTCCATTTTTTTCCCTGTGTTTTTAAGCCCCATCCCATGCTGCAAAAACCCGCTGCTCATATGTAAACATTTCTAAGTAAATCTGACCCTCCCCTGTACATGAGCATGCTTAGCTTTACTTAAAAAAGCTAAGCACAGCTAAGCAGTCTCAGACACACCCCCCCTTGCTTAGCTGTGCTTAGCTGAGCGCAAACAGAAGCCACTGAGCTCCAATGTGCTTACACAAAACATGATACACACCCTTTTCATGTCAGCTGCTTCTTCTGCCTACACTACCATGTTATATCATGGGTCTATATTATATCATTGACCCCTTAGCTTGCCAAATGCCTAAACTTTGACAGCTAAGGGTCAAAAACTTACAATCTCGAATGGCCAGTTAAACGAATTCTTTCATTGGGAAAGAATTTGCTTAGCCATTATTGGGAATTTGCCCTTTCCCCAATGTAGAGCAATCTCAGAGTTGGTATATTTAGTTAGGGGAGGTGTGGATTGCACAGCCCCCCACATCGGGGGGTGTGGGGTGTGAAGCCCCCTAATTTGTAACGGCTTGAAAGTCTATGTTAGTTTGGCATGGTCAAGCATATTCTTTCCCGATGAAAGAATTCGCTTAACTGGGTGTTTGAGATTGTAAGTTTTCGACTCTTAGCTGTCGAAGTTTTGGCATTCGACAACCTAAATGGTCGATGATATAATATAGACCCTATAGCCCTTACACGGTTAGGTATCTGCGGACACGGTGTCCCATTTTGCTATTCAATAAACTTAGCTCATTTACATGCACCTAATTGCATATACCCTAGTTACACCACTATACCAGAGCCTATGGCCTATGTCCTTAGCAACCACTGTTACCTGCCATTGTTATGAGTCTGTATGCTGGCCAGTATAATGTAAAATTTCATTTTACAATTCAGATTGCCTTTTTATTATTTTTATTTTATTTTTTGCAAGATCGCATGTTTGTGCACCACTGCACTCCACTTAAACAGCCCATGTCTGGCAAAAAAAAAACTTTTAATTTTACCCATTTTGCAACACTTTTTCATGCCAATGGCCATAAATTTGGCCATTGGCATGCCTAATGCACATAATACATGCTTTAGTTTTAGTTGTCACAGCCCTGTTTTTATTTTTGCAGTCTGGTTACTAACCGCATACATTTCTGCTGCAGACACGGCTCCTACATGGATGCCTGTCTGCTTCCTGGATCGACAAATCACCTCATTTGCATGGTTTTCACCAGCAAATCAGGTGATTTACATCCTGCGATTGTCACCGTGTCATAGTTCTGACAGCCTTGTGCATGCCCTCAGCCTTGCTTCCTGGATCGCTCCACCTTACAACTTCGTGTTTAGGCCGTTCCACTATGCTTACACGGAGATTAGCTCCATGCAAGCTTCATTGAATTACCCCCTCAGTTTTCCCACATAAAACAATTACACATTGTGAATACTGCTAAATAAATAATTCCCGAACTCCCACAATTCCCTCTCTTCAGTTTCACTTTTGAATTTAAGGAATTCCCAAGTATAATATTGTCTCCTCAAGAATATACCGAACATTTACTACAGGCACCACATTTCCTTGTTCTTTATCATTCCTTTGAACCCATATGTATATTCCTTTCTTACAAACTTTTTAAGATTCTGTCCAGTCTTAACCACAATTTTGGATCTAATCCAACTATACCTGAAATCCTCGAATTAAACTTTAAAATATTTCAGTTCCTGGTAATGATATCTTTTACCTTTAAATTCCACTACCGTTGCTTTTTCAAAATTATTGGTATCTTTGGCAGAGATCACCCCACCCTCGCTGTCAAATCCTATACCAAATAGTGGTTTGCATTTCTTGTCCCACTGGTCAAACACTTCACTCGTAATTTTCTGAACCAAATTTTCAGGATATCCTCTATCCAAAAACTCTGAGAAATTCTAACCACTTCCTGAACTGCATCCTCTTTATTTGAAGTCATCCTTACCACTCGAATGCACTGGCATTTAATTAAACTTTTGTTTTCTGTGCAAAAGGGTGTGCACTACTAAAAGGTAAATATGAGTTACTAAAAGTAGCTTTTCTGTGCATTTTTGATTTGAAATGCTCCTCCATAAGTTAAATTGTAGTGTCCAAATAATTAATAATATTCTTATCGTAATGATACATACATTTCAAAAAAGGGGTAGTGTTGTTCAAGTGTTAAAGAAACTTAAAAATATAGTCTTTGGAATAAAAATATCATCCAGGAACCTTAAATATAATTTTATATATTGAAACAATTCTGAACAAAAAACATGAAAATTCTTCCAAGCTAAAAGAACCAAGTTAGAGTAAATAGGGGAACAAGCTGCGCCCATTGCCACACCCTTCACTTGTGTAAACATTTCTCCCTCAAAGTATATAAAATTATTTTGTAATACAACAGAAGTAAGTTCCATAACCAAATTAATGTGTCAGGTAAAATTAAGTTGTCTAAAAGGAAAAATATATATATATTTTTCTTAACTAAAACTTGAGTGCTGTAGTGCTCCATGCAGGGTATAAACTGTAGCAATTGCTTGCTACATATGTAGCAAGCAGTTTGCTACAGTTTAAAGAGAAAACATTTTTTTAAACTAAAACCTGAGCACTAGAGTGTACCAAGCAGGATAGCAACTAGTTTTTAACTAAAATGTAGGTAAGGATGGTCTGGGGCAGGTTATAGGAATCATGGAAATATCCTGCACAATTTTTTCTGAGGTTCTGTAATGTGAATGTTGGAAGACTTTTTTTTTTTTTTTTTTGCTTTTCACTTGAACAATTTGAGAGGGGTATGTGGATTGAGTACTGTACTGTGCAGTTTGCAGAAGTCTTTTTTCATTTTGGTCTTCACTTGAAGAGCTGAGGGGGTGGGGCACTAGTTTGTGGGATTGGCACAGAGTCAGTAAGTCACCCCCTATTAATCAAATATAAATCAAATGTGTGGGTCACATTTGGGTTGCACCACAAGGCTTTTAAGTGCCCTAATGTCTGTTTGCTATGAAACCGGTGGCAGATCCCACTGGTGGTGGTAGTACTGGTGGACCAGATTAACAAACAGACTATGCATTACACCTTTCTCATTGTTATACAATTATCAAAGTGGGATTTTGGTAGTTGTCCATGTGATAATCTTCCATGCAGCAAATGGCTGTACAGCAAAGTTTTGTGCAAATATGGGAATCATGGGCATTATTAGGATGTTGGGCTGAGATATTGGTGATACAGCAATGTGCATCACACTCTACCAGGCAGCTGATGTAATGGTACCCTTTCATGTTACTGCAGCTTTCTCCCTGTGGCCTAGATGGGGCCTTAATAGCCACATGGGTGCAATTTATCATGCCAAGCACCCCAAAGAAGCATGCAAGATTGTAAAAAGCAAGCATGGTGATGGCTCTCTCCTATGGTGTCTGTGAAAAATAGATATGTTCATCAGTGTAGGCTAGAATGACTTTGTGGAACTGCTGCTGTATCCTTGATGTTAGATCATGTGAGATATCCAACATATCCCCAGTCTGTCTTTAGAAGGCCCCTGTGAAAACTGTAATGAAAGCTCTATGTACCTTGGTATCTATAGGGATAGGCAGGCCATGTATTTCCAAGGTTCTAGTTTGCAGGTTCTAGTTTGCAGGCCATCCAAGTTCACCAAAGCCTTTATAATGTTCATGTTTAGACTAAATCTTCAGAATTTTGGTGTGTCATATATTGCTAGTAATGTCTACACCATTGTTGCTGAACACTGTGAGCTGCAACAGGTCAGGATACCTCAGCAATGAGAATCTCAGAGTGGAAAATTATAAACAGCTGCTATTTGAAGCACCTATGACAACTGCAAACTGTGTGTAAACAGTGATGATTGTCCTTTAATAACTTACATATACAATGCACACTTGAATAGCATTCTGCAACTTAGAATCACAGAAAGTGGGAAAAGGCTTCAATGGGCATATAATTAATGCAGTATTTATGTTTCCTCAATCCATGCCATTATGCACTCATTTACATCTAACTTTTTTTTTTCTCTCCGCCTTCTTTGCTTAATTTTTTCTAGCCATCCCAGTGCCCTATCTATTGTGAGGTTTACTTGTTCCTCCTTCCTCCTTCCTCCTCTGAACTACTCTGACTGAGATGGGGCCAGTGTAAATCTAAAGGGCATCCTGGGGAAGCAGTGCCAGCAACTGCTTTTGCTGCTGGGGGGGTATTTTTTATGACCTACTCTTATTTCTCTGTCTCCCAACATCCAGGGGTTACTCCCTTATATGGCCTATGCCTCCCCTCAGCGACAATATTCAATAAATGGTCTTCCCCTTGGATGGGCACAACCATCCCTCCCTGCCATTGCCTCAGACATGCAGCTTGTAATCAAACCTGGGTTACCTGGGCTGTAGTTATGGTTATTTATACATCTATGCCGTGGCACAGGCAAACTTTTCTTGCAACTTTACGAGGCTTGGACACATGTGCAACACTAGACTCTGAGTGAACTGTATTTGCATATGTCCACAGCTTGCAAAAGTACACATTGCACATGCACAACCTCTCAGTCTCTTAGCGTAAGAAATCTCGACAAAGCCAAAAATAATAGGGGGCAAGGATGGATTTCAATTATTGCTATTATAAACTTAGAACGTTGCTAGAATAAAATGTTTTGCATTAACATGCATTTTATGAAGGATATGAAGTCTGAAACTCAAATGTCTGTCATTATTTAGTGACATCAGTCTCCAGTGATCTGTCAGAAAACCACACATTATGAGGAACAGACAAGAAATATGAGGCAAAAGTATGGATATTGTGAAAATCTGGACAGTTGAGAGGCATGTGTGCAACTGAGTATGGATTTCACCTAAAGTCTCAGAACTAAGACTTTTAATAAGTGTTGTGGCATAGGAACTGATACCAGATCCATAATTCATGAGGGAGCCATTCTGACAGGGTAGAGGGATAAAGTCCTGACTATAGCCTAATCAACCTGGGTTTGTTTAGCAGCTTGGGTGACTGAAGAACCAGCAGGTAGTGATGGGTGTGCCCATCCAGGGGGTGTGCATAGTTGAATGGGCATTCCGATCAATGATTTCATTTAGAGGCAGACAACATTGACATATGGGGGGGGATGTAGTCTAAAAAGAGAAAAAGAGTGGGGACTTAGACAAACTGCTGCAGAGGCAGAGTGAAATGATCCAGGTCCCCACTGCACACTCAACCCTTGGGTGAGTCCATGCAACCACTGGCTGGTGGGGGAAATGGATAGGTCATAAAAAATAGATAACCCCCCCCCAGCAGAAGATGATGGTAAGACTTCCTTGGATGCCCTTAGGCTCTATGACTGCCTGCAGCTGTATTGGATGGGCCTGAGATAGACGAGGAGAAGTTGACAAACCTGATGGTAGAAGTGGGCACAGGGTAGAATGCCATAGGATGATACTTGGGAGCAAAAGGCTCCAGAAAAAAGTAATGTACACCTTATGTCTCGACATATGTTTCACAGTAAAACCTAGCTGTCTGTGGGTGACATGAAAAGGAATAAGATAATATTGAGAAGTAGTACAAATTGTTTGTAGACCTGAATGAAGTGCTGAAATTATTTTGAAATACAATGACTAGGGTTTAATGTCAAATGAGCTGCATAGGGTCTTATGAGACAAAGAAAGCAGAGATAAGATCCTTAAGAAATAAAAATAGGGCGCTAGCAGCCCCACTCATGGAAGTATGGAAGGTGATGAAAATGTCCAGTAGGGTGCCTGGATGCATATTGAAGGGAATTACATTCAGAACAAATGAAGTAATACCACTTTAGTATAGCTCACTGTCCAGTCTTTAAAAGAATGAAATAATGCATTTGACATACTGAAGGAACGTGATATATGATCAAACAGACAGAGAGAGAGAAACATTCCAATTACCTGATGTAAACAAATCTCATTAAGAAGTACAGTGAATTTTGCTCTTGCGGTGGAATTCTGTGATGTAGTTAGGAGATAGTTCTTCAGTGGAAATGATGGTGAAACAGTGTACTACAGGAGATGGCTGAAGTGACAAAGAGACAGAATGCCTGGAAGACTGATTCTCAGGAAGGGGACAGAAATGTTGCGATTTGTGATTTTGTAGTCTAGTTTCACAACAAAAATTAATTAAGACCAGAGTCTTACAATTCCCATACATTAATTTGCATTCATCTCAGAAGCCTAAAGAGGTTACAGGCAGGTAATATTTCATTTTGTTTATTTCTATTTTTATTTATTTTAGTTTACTGGCCATGGTAGTAGGCAGCTCCATTATGGGCACATTTCAGCCACAGCCACGAAGCTACAATAAAGTATTGAAGATGTAGAATAAAACTAGACCTGTGTAACAAACACTGGTACTAACAGAATATTATACTCACAAAAGAATATTGAAAAGGTAGATTAAAAATAGAACAATGCAAAATATATGACAGTTTTGGTAATTAAGTGTACAGCAAGGATGGACATGTATAACAGGGTATGCTAATTGCATAGAGAGAACATAAAATGAATGCTCGGAATGTGTAGTACATATGTATATTTGCATCAGCATAGTCTGTGGTGGAATTCTAGCTGGAATAGATTCAAAATACAGTGTACGGTGGTATATGCAGCGAGTTGGATTTGCAGAGTGATAAACAGTAGTTCGAGGATTTTACAAAGCAGAGGGTTATGTGTAGCTGTGTTAGTTAAGCAGGTTTGGGAGATGACAGGAAAATAGGTTCAAGAGAGGAGTTGTTGATATTTTTAATGTAAAGAAGCAAGATTATTGAGACGGGTTGTAAGTGATAGGTGCTTTATCAGGGGAGTTGTTATTGGGAATGACTAAAGTGAGTGCAAGCAGCTGTCCTTAGGAGAGTGATTCCTTGCTGTCTGAATGTATTGTGCATGGGCACGTTATGGAGTTGAGCAGGGAGAGTATCCTACAGTCTGGGTGCAAGGATAGAGAAGGTGTGTTCACTGGATGACAGTGAATTCTTTGGTCTGTCTAGCACTTGGGCATTGTTTGTTAGTGATCGGAGCTGGTATGGTAGATCTTTAATAGTTGATTACTGAGAGGGGAAGTGCTGTTATTGAAGAGTGCTTTATGAAAATGCTGAGTAGTAGATCTGCTCCCTCCTATATACGGGATCATTTGGCTTGTTTTACAGTGACGTGGTGGTGCTTAGCATAGACAATGAGAAGCATAAATTTGCAGAGTTTCTAAATACTTAATGATTCATATGGAAAGGAAACTGCAAAAAGTAAATATTTAAGAGGACATTGCTGGAAGGGTAAAGTAAATGGTATGTTTCTTGCTTCAGTTTATGAGCATAAAATGCAAGTTTTCATATAAAAGGAGCCATATGCATGTCAGAATTGTGCTTCTCTATGTGCTGAAGAGGGCAGGGGGAGATTTCAAAAGTGCATGGGTTAATATCATGAAAACCCTAGCAAGCATGGGGTGACATTATAAAACTCCTAGCAAAAGGAAAAAGACAGGTGAAAATGGATTTGGTAATCTTTATATGCCATCTGTGTTTATATTTCTGTGTTCTCTACATTTTATGCAGGCACTGGCATGAAATGTATTTCAGATTTCTTTTCCTACATTTAACAACAAGTGCACTCTGCATGCTTCCCTTCCACATTAGCTTTCAGTTCTATTATTTTCCCCCAGCTGTATAGCTTGCTTCTATGGCTTTTCTTTTGTTATGTCAAACTGCCAGTTACATTATGTGGCCCAGCTGCTGCCCCACTGGTAAGTCTAGCTAGAGGCACATCCTTTGCTATATGTGAATAAGGTTTAGAACTGTTGAAGTGAGCTCACAAAGGGTATGCAGTGAAGCATTAAAAGTAAAACTATGTTACTGACATTCAAGTAAAAAAGTACACATCCATCTTTTATTTGTAATGTGACTGTCTGACAATGAATTATGTTTCTGTATTTCTGCATCAACTAACTACTTCAGAAAATGGACTCTCTATACTCATCTAATGAATAGAACAAAATGAATCCCAAAGTTTAAAGTACAGAAACAGCAGTTTTGGAATTTAGCAAAACATTTAAGAGAAGTCATAAAATGGTAGTGGTGATAAAAAAAGTCTAAGCATCACTTGGACCACACAGTAAGCGTTCAATTGTTTAACACATCCTGTGCAGTTCTTTTGTCAGTTTATAACAACTGCGTTTGAAAAGTTATGCCTGCCTTTCAGTTTTCATCTTGCATTTCTGAACCATTTTATGAACACAATAGAAGTAAATAGTGTGGAGAGTATAGTTTCTTTGAAGCGTTGCACTAAGGAATGACAAAAGCAAAAACTTGTGTAAGCAACTCTGACCAGCATACATTTTAACTTTCATTTTCTTAAAAACCTGCTAAGATTTCTCTGGGAGGTAGTCATTTGCCTACAGAATGGATAATGCGAACATGTCATGTGCTAAATGCCCATAACTGTAGTAAAATCTGGCATGCAAACTGCTGAAGGGATGTAAATAAACATTATTTAAAAAGCTTTTTTAAACCTACACTTTTTAGGCAACAGTTTTTTTATTATGCTACCTGACATAAAGACTACTTTTTGTTTCAGTTTATGCAACAATTTGTGTTTGCTTGCTGACTGAGATAACAGCTAGTGTATTTTTCTTGTTTCAGTTTATGAAAATAAAATGCTTGTTTTCTAGCATTCTAATGTAACATCTTTCAGAATGGCCCAACTTTCCCCATTTGCTGCACTCTGTTGTGGTAGGTGGTATCATTACTGTACTCCCCATCTAAAGCTTGTTTATGCCTTTCCACCCTGACTGGAGTTCATAATTATTTCACAATGTGTTGGACACCACTAATCCATAAACACATACTTTATTTATAGAAATAGCAGACAGTGGAATGGAATCCTACCTCTCAACTCTCCAGATTTTCACACAATGTCCAGATTTTTGCCTCACATTTTTGATCTGTTCCTCATAAAATTTGTGGTTTTCTGGCAAATCACTGAGGATTTAAGTCACCAAATAATGATACACATTTGAGTTTCAGACTTCTCATGCTTCAGAAAATGCATGCTAACACAAATCCTGTTATTCTACAAACTAAGTTTATAACAGCAGTATTTACAATCTGCCCTTGTTTTCGGGTTTTTGCCCTCCTATTATTTTAGACTTTGTCCAGCTTTCTTTCTCTGAGAAGTTGAGATCTATGAATGGAATGCAGCTGTCAAAGTGTATACAAAAGAAGATAACATAGTTTAACCAAAGAAGTAGTGGACAGCTGTCTAAAACTATTAAATGGTACAGCGCCATAAAAATAACATACATATGTCACAATAAAATAAATTAAAAAAAATTTTAAACAGTAGGCACAAATAGAATGTCACAGGCAGGATATATATATATATATATATATATATATATATATATATATATATATATATATATATATATATATATATATATATATATATATATCAGAAAATAGGCTGACCTTGGCATGAAGGCCAGAAAAGCAAGCAATGTAAGACAGATGTAGGCTGCAGAAAGAGAAAATGTGATAGGAACTGTCTAGCACAGTGCAGAGATTGGTGAGTGACAGTGTGGAGATTTTGTATATTGTCGGAGGTGTTAATAATTGTGGAATCGTTTGCGTACTGTATTAAGGTACAGTGGGGGCAGGAGACATGGAAGTTATTTGTAAATACATTAAAAAGTAGGGGGCCCAAGACAGAGCCCTGGGGAACCACGGTCTTAACAAGACGGAAAAGGGAGAAGCATGTTTGCCATCTGATGGACTGATATCTGTTTCAGAGGTAGCTGTTAAACCAGGAGGTAGTGGAGGTAGAGAGTTGTAGGTTTGAAAGTTTATTTACAAAGATGGGATGGGAAACAGTATCAAATGCTTTGGATAGGTCGAGGAATAGAGCTGATATGAGTTTATTATTATCTCTGACTTGGGCAATGTTGTGTGTGAAAGATAGGAGAGCAGTGGTAGTACTGTGCGAGGGTCGGAAACTGTTCTGTGTGGGTGTAATTAGGTTTGCCTGTAAGAGGTGGTTTAGTATTTGTCTATGTATACATTGTTCCAGCAACTTGGATAAGGGGGATAATATGGCAATATGCCTGTAATTTGAGGATTCTGTAGAATTTCCTCCCTTGTGGAGAGATATTATGAAGATTTTTTTCCCGATATCTGGTACTGTATTTTCTTGGATGGATCTATTGATAAGTATAGATACAGGGTATGCTACAGATCTGGCTGCCTGTTTGAGAAATAATGGAGGGAGTTTGTTGGCTGATGGGGAACAGGGTTTGAGTTTGTTAAGAAGTGATCTGATGAAGGACGTTGTTGTGGGTGCTAGGGAGAATGAGGGACTAGATGAGGTGGGAGGTGGAGTCTTAATATTGAGAGTGTCTGGTTTAGTAAGCTTTTCTATTGTTTTGATGAAAAAGTTGTTAAGTACAGTTGCAGTTTTGCTAGGTTTGTTAGGGAAGGGGGTTGGTGAAGACAGGTTCCCTGGAGATAGTAATTTGTTTATTGAGTGCCAATTTCTTCGGGTTGGAATGTGGGTTGCTCAGAGATTTTTGATAGAAGATTTTTTGTCCAATAGGACCTGCTTTTTTGCTTGGTTGCCAAGCTGTTTATATCAGTTCAGGTGGAAAGTTGAATTGCTATTTTTTTCCATGTTCTCCAGGCACTGTCTTTGTTGTTCATAAGAGATTGAGTTGCCTGGTTTAGCCATGGTGCCTCATCAAGGGGTAACGTGTGTAGGAATGACCAGTTTACAGTGGACAGTAATTAATTTAGGGTGACAGGGTTGTAGTTTATAAGGTTATGAGACTCTTTGTATTGGTGGCTCTTGTTAAGAATGGGACAGTGTCTTAATACTGAGGTAGGGAGGTGGTCACTAAGGCAGTTAGGTAGGGTGGAAGGGTTATGATAGCACTAGGGGTTGGATACCAATAACCAATTGATGACCGAGCCATTCTGGGAATTTTTTGCCAGTGTGTGGGCGAGGTGATCAGCTGTGTAAAACCATAAAGGTTTATAGAGTAGCTAGGGGTGGCAGTATTAACAAGGTTCCAGTCAATATTCATATCCTCAAAGATTATGGTTTCATAGGGAATGAATATAGAAATCCAAGAAAGAAACTGCTCAAGTATGGGAATGTTTTTACCTGGACGTATATAGATTGCTGCAGTGGCAAGTTTTTTTGTGTTGATTTAGGTTACAGGTTGCTATAAGTATTTTAGCAGGGCAGAAATCAGGGCAAGCTATTGAGATGGGGGGGGGGCTGGTCAGAGTAGAGTATATCTACTCCTTCACCCTTTTTTTACTTCTATCCAGTTGAATAATATTATAACCAGGGGGGAAAATTTCACAGTTTGTAATATGAGGTTTTAGCCATGTTTCAGATAGGGGAAGTATATCTGGGTTATATTGAGAAATCCAGGCATGAAGGAGGGTGCTTTTATTGATGATGCTTTGTATATTTATTGAAAAAAGAAGATTTTTGCAGGCTTGTGATCATAATGAGTTATTTGTGAGGCAGTTGGAAGGGGGGGGGTGCTGTATAAGTGTGGTTAGAGTACTGTTGGCAGGTGCCTGGGTTGGGATGAATATCACCAGATAAGAGTAGTACTGTCCTTTGAAGTATTTGTAGGAAGAAGTATTTACAAAGGAACTGATGTTTTGTTTTGATGACAGGTTGGGCATTTGGTATGTACAATACTTTGAACTTGTGAAATGATATACTGGAATGGTTAAAGAGAGAGGGGGCAATAGGGATGGATCAGTTATTTGTATGGTGGGTAGTAGGATAAGAGAGTGTGGGAGATGGAGTGGTAAGCAGGTGAGGACTATGATAAGTAGAGCTAAGAAAAAAAAATTAAAAAAAAGGAGGGAGAGAAATAGAGTTTTGAAAGGTATAGCCATGATTTAGTTTCAGGCCAAAAAGAATTAAAGATTAAAGAATTTATTTAAGGTTAGTAGAATAAATCAGAATTGACTGAAGGAGTTTTTTAAGTGAGCAACTGAAAGAGTTAATAGCAGGTAAGGCTCAGGAGGGGGAGGTGGGAGTTACAGTTAATGCTGATGCGGAGTATTAGTAGAGGAGTGGGGATGTCTATTGGTTAGTGCAAAGGCAGGGCAAAGCAGGTTTAGCTATAAAGGAAATGCTGTCAGGGGTTGGTGGAAATGGGAGTAGGGAGCGGGAGCAGAGTGCACCCTAGCTTAGTAAGGGTGAACGGAGAAGGATGAGCCAGAAAACTGGAACAGGCCAGCTTCCAGGAAAACAATCAGGAAAACCAAGCTCAGTCAATTCCAGGTCAGTGTATCATGATACCTTCCTAATAACTAAAAATTTTGTGCTACTAATCTAGTACAGTGTGGTGACAAGGACCACCATTTCTATAGGGAAAACATTACAAGTATGGGCTGCAGGTACATATGTAAACCTTCAAAAAAGGGAAAGTTTTAAGTAATTGACCTAGGAGTACAATAGGAAGAGAAATGGGGGGGGGGACCAATAGTGCACACGCTTACAGTAAAAGGCTATAGCAAAAATGTCTTATATCTGAAAATCAGTCTCAGTATAATGCTGAAACTCTTAACTTATTTTCAGTCCTTTGTAATTGTGACATTATCCAGTTAATGTCCAGTTCATCACCAAATACATTTTATTGCTGCTTTGGCAAATGCACATCACTTAGTATTTCTGCTATATACATCTCTTCTCCTGGTTTATTACTCACAACCAAGTCATCTGTATAGTCAGAATACTATTCACTGCAGTTTCAGTGGTGAATTCAGCAAAGTGTTCTTGAATATACTCTGCATTATAGTCACTTTCCATTAGCACTTTTTTCTATAAACATATTTCTTAAACATCCCAAAGAATGTATTACTGTTAGCAACTCCTTATTTACCTCCTTATCTACCTGAAACATCATTTCTGACAAACAGTAAAGGTTCTAAATGTATTTGCAAGATGTTTATCTAGCAAAATTGTGATACTAGTAACACTATTTGCAACTATTTGTAATGTGACTGGATTATTTATTTCAACATATGTCAGTATGAGTGCTTTTGTTACTGACTTTTAAGCAATTCAGAGTTGTTTTCTTGCTTTGTGCTCTAACAACATTCCACATATTGTGCCAATAATTTCCTTAATGACATAACTATTTATTACATATTCAGAATAAACTTTCAACAGTTATGCTTTACATAAATAAGTCTTATAATAATTTGCTTGTCTTCTGTGGAGGCATTTATGTCATTGCTCTGACTGGCTCACTACTTCGTATCACACTTTCTCGGTATAAAACATGGCCCACATTTTTCATATCTTTTACTCTGTATTTTCTCAATATTCTCAGTAAACCAGTCTCTTATTTCTTTGGTCACACTTCAGTATATCATCAGAACTATTAACACATTTTCAAGCCCTTGATCATTTGGGCAACAACTCCCTGAAACACTTCATATGCTGACATAATATTCCATGAATTCATGAAACTCAGCAAACTCAGCCAGTGTAACCATGACTGTTCCAGTAAGCCACCCAAGAACCAGGTGCTGGGGACGTGGTCCCAACCAGCAAGAACAAAGGTAAGATGGGACAACATAATATAAAGAAGTTATGTACCTACCATAACGTTCCATGTTTGTTGTCCTTCACCTTGCCTTCCTTCTTGCGTCCCCCCTCCTTCCCCCTTCCTGGAGGTTTGAAAGGAGTTCTTTATTGGTTACACTGGCTGAGTTTCCTGCTGACATACCAGGTTGGTTAACCATACTTTGCCCTTTCTTCTTTCCTTCCTACCTTGGTGTAAGAGCATAGTAAAAGTTAGTTTTCTTACTACATATGTCTAGTGAGGGCTATTACAAACAAGATCTGGGTAGCTGGCGCTAGACATGTTGGGATAAGGGGTAGCCTCGAGCCAGTAAAAGCTCTCAAGCTATAGCGGAAAGGCTCAGCAGGGCTATCCTCATGCCTCATGAGTGGTCCCTGAAGCAAGAAGTTGTGGACTTGATTTTCTGCAAATGGGGCCAGCCATGCTGCAATCATTTTGCCACTCCCCTAAACAACAAATGCAGCAGCTACTTTGCCCTAGTTCCCACTCCGGGACCGTCACCCAGGGATGCATTTGTTCATGATTGACCTCTGGGACTATTATATGCTTTTCCACCCTTCCCTCTCATTCCAAAGGTACTTCAGAAAGCAAAATCGATGGGTTGCAAACTCATCCTCATTGCCCCTTACTGGCTTTGCCAGATATGGTTTCAGTTTCTTCACCATTACCTTCAGCTGGAGCCCTGGATACTGGACCCAGTTCTGGACCTCCTGACACATCAGTCCAGTGGGCTTCACCCATCCCTTTAAACTCTCAAGCTGACTGCTTGGTTACTCCACTTCCAGTCTTAGCCAGGCTCCCAAACATTTGCCCTGCTGTATCTCACATACTAGTGTCCTCCCACAAGCCCACTACTAGAAGGATTTACACTAGCAAATGGAAGAGGTTCTCTTACCGGGCAAAAAGTAATAACATTGATCCTCTTATGGCTCCTGTTCACAAGATTCTTGACTTTCTGGCCAAAACCATCGAAAAAGGGGCAGCTACAGCTACTATAAGTGTCCAACTGGCTGCCATCTCCAATTTTCACGTAGGAGACTTGGGTTCAAACATTATGTTCCATAAGTTGTGCAGAGCATTCTTACAAGGTACAATACTTTTACGGCCCCCCCCGGTAAGAGAACCTCTCCCCCGGGACCTAAACTTGGTTTTAACTTCAATGCTTCTGCCTCCTTTTGAACCAGCAGCATTTTGCCCCTTGATGCTTCTATCTTGGAAAACCCTCTTCTTGATTGCTATAACCTCAGCTAGATAGGTTTCTGAATTACATGCTTTGACTATTCGCCCGCCGTATCTCATTTTTCACAAAGATAGAGTCTCTCTAAGGACCAATCCTTCTTTCTTGCCAAATGTTTGTTCTGAGTATAACTTAAATCAGTCCATTGAGCTTCCTGTGTTCTTTCCCAATTATGGCAACAAGGCAGAGTATAGATTACACCAATTGGATGTTCACAGACAATTATGTTTTTATTTACACAGGACCAAAGACCTCAGAAAATCAGACCAATTGTTCATATCTTATGCTGACAATAAGCAAGGTTATCCAGTTTCTAAAGTGATTTTATCAAAATGGCTGTCAGACACAATCAATTATTCATATGGTTTGTATAAAAAGACACTTCCAGGAAGACCCAGAGGACATTCAACCAGGGCCTGAGCCACCTCTGTTGCCTTCCAAGCTGAATTGCTTTTAGATTCAATCTGTGCAGCAGCAACATGAGCAAATCCTCATACTTTTATCTCTCATTGCAAAGTGGATGTAGTCTCCCAGAATAGAGCATCCTTTGTTTCCACGGTCCTGAAGAGTTTGTTCCAGTGAGCCACCTGAGAACCAGGTGCTGGGGACGAGGTCCCAACCAGCAAGAATGAAGGTGAGATGGGACAACATAACATAAAGAAGTTATGTACCTACTATAACGTTCCATATTTGTTGTCCTTCATCTCGCCTTCCTTCTAGCGTTCCCCCTCCTTCCTCCTCCCTGGAGGTTCAAGAGGAGTTCTTTATTGGTTACACTGACTTCTTTCCTTCCTACCTTGGTGTAAGAGCTTAGTAAAAAGTTGTTTTTCTTACTACATATATCTAGTGTGGGCTATTGCAAACGAGACCCGGGTAGCTGCCGCTAGGCATGTTGGATAAGGGGTAGCCTTGAGTCAGTAAAAGCTCTCAAGCTATTGTGTATCGGCCTGATCTGCAAGGCTATGGAATGTATCATCATGGAGCTTATAAACAATGACATTGGTAATCTCCAAACTCTGTGCCCCACCCAGTTCGGGTTTGTAAAAGGCAGATCATGTCTCCTAAACCTGATAGACTTCTTTGAAGCGGTCACCAAAGCCGTAAATGAGGGTAAGGTGGTTCACATAGCCTAATCTCGCCAAGGCTTTTGACACCATCCCCCACTCTGGAATTATAGATAAACTCACTAAACTAGGTATAAATCCCTATGTCACAAGATGGATTGCCAACTGGCTCACTGACAGAACCTACACTGAAAGTAGCAAACTCCAAATCCGACTTCAGACCAGTAACAAGTGGAGTACCACAGGGTTCAGTCCTGGATCCTCTCCTATTTGGTATCTACTTCTCAGAAGTACAGGCTAACACAGAAGGTCTTTGGCTAATGAAGTTCGCAGATGACTACAAGCTAGGAGCCATAATCAAAACTCCTAATGATGTGGACATTCTACAAAAGGACCTCACTGAGACAGATGCCTGGAGTCAAAGCCATGGTCTCAAGCTCAATGCCAAAAAGTGCATTGTCGTCCCTTTTGGTAAAAACTCTATAGCCATGAACTACCACATAGGCAGTAGTCTACTTAACACCAAAAGTGTGATAAGAGACCTTGGGATACAGGTGAACAGTAGTCTCTCCTTTTATAATCACATTGCCACAGTAGTCAGGAAATCCTTCTACATGGCACACCTCATCACAAAAGGTGTCTCATCCAGGAAAAAAGAGGTCACTATTCCCCTCTACTCATCACTCATTAGACCAATTATAGAGTACAACGCCCCTTTTGGTATGTACCTCACAAGACATCTACAACAACTAGAAAGTCCACAGAAATACCTCACAAAGAGGATTACCAGCCTAAAACAAATGCCCTACGCAGACCGTCTCAAAGAAATCCAATCCCTGTAAGCTACACGCTCTAGGGACCTAAACCATGTCACCACAATAAACAGAACATGCTGGAGGGATAGATTCCTGTCCCAAAGACTTCCCATACTCTGGGACAAACTACCTATCTATATCAAACAAAGCTCCTCATTAGCACTCTTCAAGAAAAATCTTGATGACTGGATGGGAGATAGGAAATTCACCCTGGAGATCACTTCTGTGGCTCTGCTCGACAGGGGCACAGGAAAATAATTTTCTTGGGTGGCAAAAGCCAGAGTACCTTCTTTGCTAGGCTTATATAGGCCCTAGGGCCAATAGCCTAGTACCTACCTATAAACCTATGAAAGTTGAAAAATCTGCATTTTCCCATTGGTGAATTAAACTTACACATCTTGGAACTTTCCTCTTTGAGTTTAAATTGCAAAAATATGTAAATCCCTGGTTAGTGACATGACAGGAAAATAATAATAATAATAATAATAATAATAATAATAATAATAATAATAATAATAATAATAATAATTCTTCCCAGTTAGGGGTCACCACAGCAGATCACCTGTCCGCTCATGATTGGAAGTAGAGTTTTACGGTGTTGAGTTGCCAGCCCACCATCCAGCCTTCCACGGAAGGCACACACACGCATGCACTCATGCCTAGGACCAATTTAGAGTGTCCAATCCACCTACAGCATGTCTTTGGGATGTGGGAGGAACCCGGAGCACCTGGAGGAAACCCACGCGACCACAGGGGAGGACATGCAGACTCCGCACAGAAGGCACCCCCGCCGAGGGTCAAACCGAAGAACCTCTTGTTGTGAGACGACAATGCTAACCGCTGCATCACTGTGGTAATAATAATAATAATAATAATAATAATAATAATAATAATATGCTCCTAGCATATATGAAACTACTTATTTGGTTGTATAATTTGGATAATGTTCCTTCCCTACAACTTAAGATCTTATGAAGTGGGTCTATATTATATAAGCAAACACACTGAATTGCAAATGCTATATAATTGACCAACAATCCCCAAAAACCCAAAATGTCGAACACACGGATCAGTGATTTTTTTTTTTCCCAGGGAAAAAAATCGCTGATCCGTAAAAAAAAAAAAATCAAAACACAAAATAAAGTGGGGGGGTTTCACCCCCCCCCACACACACCTCCCCATGTGGGGGCTGTGTCCCCCACACCCCCCTACTTAAATATACCAACCCTGAGATCGTACCACAGTGGAGGAAATTGTAAAGTCCCAAAAATGTTCCATGCTTTTGGTATTTTGCCATTTCGCATAATGACATTCGACTAAACAGCGTTTGCAATTCATTGCATTCGCAAAAATAATAGGGACCCTATGAATCTGTACCTGTACAGAGTTTATTGTGCTTTACAAAAGTAACCATACTGTTCATCCATTCTGTTGGCTCAGACTGCCACTTACTCATCTTCATACACTCCATTTTGTTCAATCACTTCTTGATTCTACCCTCTAAATTACTGGAGCTTTTCTTTGGAACATGAGCTACCGGTAGAACTAAAGACACTATCTGAATATAATGCAGTCCTAGCAAACTGCCCATACCAGTAAATTAGTCTTCATACTCACAAAGCAAGTCATCACTCTGCACATTTGCAATATGGATTATTTTGAGGATTCTAAGCTTTTGGCAACTTAAAAGAACCAACAGAAAAGAAAACATCCTCAGATACATTAGTAGCCTGGAAATGAATCTCGTAATTTTACTCCTACATGTACAAATAAGTACTCTGTATGTTCTCTATCATAATTGAAATGCCCAAAAGTGTGAGCACTCCAAATTATGAAAATGAAATCTGTGATCCATGTACCATCCATTTTGGGCTATGTCCCTACCACTTACTTCTAAATATATCACCTCTGAGGTTTCTGCACATTGGGAAAGGAGGTAAAATTCCATTTGTTGCAATTTTACATGGTTTCATTTTGGTCTTCACAATTACATCAGGATCTCCAAATTGTGACCTTGTTGTTTTATCATCTGACCACAATATGTACACAATTTACATGTATATGGCTTCTGTTTAGTATTTTCAAAACTGCTTTGAATATCTGAGTTGGCATTGTATTCCATTATGCCCCAGTGTGTGATTTAAGCACAACGCATTTACTTTAAATATTGAACTTTTTATTTGCTCAGATATCCAAATGATTATCTGATTTTCACTGAAGGACTAATCAATTTTTTATCTTCCTGCACCCAAACAGCTCATGCATTCAGGGGTGGGGAGCATCTTCAGCCTAGGCAAGATTCATAGAGTCATAGATTGTTACTAGGCTAACAACCCGGGGAGGTCATTCTAAGCCCAGCCACGTTTTCCCAAAAGAATAATGATGTCTTCTATCCAAATAGGACATTGAGGGTCAGGCATTTATAAGCTACCTCTGTCTACAAGGGACATGGGTGCCAGGTCTGATGTAAATTTCCTATTCCCCATCCACTGTCTAGGTTGCACTTAAATTGGAAAATAGACAAACTTAGCTTCACATGAATGGGAAGCCTGTTCCATAGGTGGAGGAGTCTCTGGGACACATATCTGCCTCTCCAGCATGTTCTGTTTAAGTCACAGACAAAATTCAGGTCCCCTAGACCTTGTATTTCTGGTACTGTTTTACTTATGAATATGCAGGAGATTCATGAGTGTGGGGTTTGCAGATGCTGAGCCAGGTTTAGATCACTCCTCAGCAATCTATAGGAGACTGAGTAGAGGGAAAGGGCTTTAAGGTGCAGGTTTGTTAATCATTGTATTGTTTTTGTAAGGAATCTCTAAGGTTGCTCTAGTTGCTGCATATGCTTGGCCCAGTACATACCGAAGAGAACATTGTATTCTATGATTGGTCTGATAAGGGAGATAATGACCTCTTTGAACCTAGATGCCATGGCCTTACTTATAAGTTATGCAACATAAAAGGATTTCCTCATCTCTCTAGCCATGTGGTGGTTAAAGGTAAGGCTACTGTCTACATGCATACCCAGATCCCTGACCACTGAGTTGATTATTAGGGGGGTATTATTAACATGGCAATTGCTGAGATGGTTGACTTTCCAAAGGGTAAAATTATGCATTTCTTAGCACTGAGTTTAAGACCATGGCTTTGGCACCATTTGTTAGTCAGTAATAGGCCTTCTTGAAGAATGCTATTGTCTGCAGAGGAGTCAATGATAACCCCCAGCTTGCAAATCATCTGCCAATGTAGTCAGCCATAAACCTTCAGTGTTTGCTTATATTTCAGAGAAATAGATGTCAAAAAGGAGAACGCCCTGTACTGAGCCCTGGGGGACTCTGTTAGAGCCTGGTCTCTTGGTGGAGGTGGACTCATCTATTTTGACCTCCTGGGTGCAATCAGTGAGCCAGTTGACTATCCAGTTGGTGATAACATTATACCTAATTTAGTGAGCTTATCTATAATGCCTGAGTGAGGTATTGCATCAAAAGCCTTGGCCAAGTCAAGGTTAGCTGTGTGCACAGTCTTACCCTCTCAAAGAAGTCCAACAGGTTTAATAGATGTGACCTTCCATTAACAAAACTGAACTGAAACAGGTCCAGCATTTGCAAGATACCTATGTCTTGATTTATCATGTCCATGATGATTCTTTCCATGGCCTTATATATGAAGCTGGTCAGACTAGTAGGCCTGTAGTTACCCAGATTGGTGGGTGAACCTCCTTTGTCTATGGGAATAACTGTCATTCCCATCTTTCATTCCTTGGGTACAAAACCTAACTGTAGACTCCAGTTGAAAAGTGATTCAAGTAGACCAGAGAGGTCATGTTTCATGCTATTTAGTAAGCATACCAGGATGTTATCGGAGACTATGATGCACTGTTTTTGGCCTTGGAAAATGCGTTGATGACCTGTTTCCTAATAATGGTTGGGGGGGGGGGGGTTGTGATATATGGCATTTTCTTTGGACTATCAGGGGAGAGTGAGGGGAGAAATTTGAGCTGAACCTGTCAAACAAAAGGCTGACAATGGCTTCTGGTTCAGTGTTGATGATGCCATTTACAATATGTTCTGTACATTAATCCCAAAAGTGCCATAGTCAGCTAAGCAGGCAATCAAACCAGTGGAAAGAACTTAATTAGAGTAAAACACAGGAAAAGTTAAGCGCTATCGTCAGTCCCTGGACTTCTTCACCTTGAGGTTACAGACATAGCTTTAGAAAGCTGTGCGGTTGTTCTTTGCCTGAAAAGCTATTTTTTCTTCAGATGTAATAATTTCAATTTAGTAATTTAGCAAATTGAGTTGAGATAATTTTGCTGGTGTTAATAGTTTGTTTATACATTTCAGAACTCTTTGTGGTTTGTTTTTGTGAAGACTGTGTAGTAGACAGTAATTGTTTCTTTTGTCTTTTTTTGACATTTATTTTATTTGGTTTCTTATTGTTTTAAGGTTTTGCTGAGATTGTTTGGTGTTTCCTTTTTCCGTTGTTTCCTGGCATTGTCTCCTTGTACCATTTTATATTTAGCTTGTCAGCCTAGACATGGTGCAGGTTTATGTTTGACTTTTTTACATAGGAGACCTTGAAAGTTTATTATTGATAGAAATGTTTTATTGAAGAAAGCTAATGCATCATTTAGTGGTAATTATTTTAGTGATGTCAAATTACATTGCTTTAAAACTAAGTTGAATATTTCAAGGTTGAAGAATTTTATATTTTTAGTACAGTTACAAGAAATGTTATACTGGATTTTGAAATTCTTCCAAGTAGCATAGATAAGCTTATGCTTACTTAAGATATGATACATATGCTGCTGTGGAACAGACTTCCCATCAGCATAAAACAAAGTTCATCCCTGCTTATATTCAAGCACAACTTAGATATATGAATGAGAAACAGAAAATATATGCCAGGATTGCTCCCTGTACTACTAATGGACAGAGGCATCTCCTAAATGCTTTATTCCATGCATGGGTCCTTTCAAATTATCTATGGTATGATCCCAATTATTCTTGTTAGGAGTAATGTATAATTATCGACCAATGGATGGGTAAGGGCAGTCTATAACCAAATGGGATAGGTTATATCAAGCACAGAAGGAGAAATTGGCTAGACTTAAAATGTTCTGCAAGGGCAGCTAGCCTAGTACTTACCTATGAACCTATATTGGGAAATATTCAAGCACTGATAACATATTTGGGGTTATTGGTAAAAAAACAGTCTACTATGCCCTCTTTTCCTGTTGTTGTTGCTGTCTGATTGTAGTTAGTATAGTACTTGACTAAATATTTATGTCATTTAGAATTATGAAGTCATTTGTTAAGGTTGTTGTTAGCCAGCATAGAACATCTCCAATGTTTTTATGTTATATTGGGTTTGATTTGGTGGGTTGTATATTACTACTATATAGATTTTTTGTGGGGGTTGATATAGATGGAAGTTGTGAGAGTTTCTGCTCAATCAAACTGTGGAATTAAAGTTTACATTCTGAGCTATTATTTAATTTGGATATAGTATTATACCTCCTGACCTTTTAGTATTGTGGCATCTTTTTATAAAATTGCACCGTGGTGGTATTTTCTTACTTTGTTCCTGGTTCTAGCCATGCCTTATATAATGTTAACATTTGTGATCCAGTTATGTAGTTCAGTGGTTTTGCTGTTTATGCTTATAATATTAATGTGCTGATTTTTAATCCATTTTTGTAATGTGTGATTTTCTCTAATGGTCTAGGACTAGGTTTATAGGAAGTTGTAGTCATTTGATCCATGAGACCATTGAAGAACTTATCCCAATTTCCTCAATTGTCAGTGAGTACTGTCTGTTTTAGCTATTTGCTTACTGTCACACAGTGAGAAAATGAAAGATGTGGTACTCAAACTTTGGACTACAGGAAGAAACTCATTAACAGGTCATAACTAAAAGCACACAGGCAGAGTTAAGGAATACTGGTCCTAGGTTTGACTTGACATATCCACAGAGGATTAGGTTAGTAAATGTTAGCATGTCTGCTAGAAGGAGAAGATATCAATGTTTATTAATTTATCATAGGAGGTTACTAGGTTAATGGCCCTGGGGCCCTTACAAGCCTAGCCAAGAGTTTATTCCCAAACAAGAAATCCCAGTCAGCACCTGTCACCCCTGTCAATGAGAGACACAGGTGGAAACCCTGGGACAAATTTGTGTTTCCCATCCACTCATCAAGGTTGCGATTTAAGAGGGTCAGCAAGGTACTCTGTTTGATGTGTATGGGAAGTCTGTTCAAGAGACGAGGCAGCTTCTGGGAAACAAAACTGTCTCTCTAGCAGGTTTTGTTGATGTCACATATTAGATTTAGACCTTTTGAGCGGGTAATGCATGATGGGTTAAACTTATGGATATGGAGCATCTCTAGTAGGGCAGGGTCTGAGATTGCCTTGTAGGTGAGACACAGATCACCTCTGAGCAATCTTTATGATACTGAGTAGCGTGATAGTGATTTGAGCCTGTACACAGGATGGATGTTGGAGGCCATGGATTCACTTTGTGAGGTATTTATGTGGCCTTTCCAGTTGGTGCAGGTGTTTGATTTAGATTTTGTGTCATATGGGATACATGTTGGTAAGATCAGTTGATTGTGCTATATATATATATATATATATATATATATATATATATATATATATATATATATATATATATGGGTCTACTACGGTTGATAGAAAACCCACTTGACTATAAATGAAATTACTAGGACCACTTCACTGAAAGCTCACTTCACTGAAAACTCATTTTGTTGAAACTCATTTTGTTGAAAGTTATAAATGGCCTTTTCCCCACTGTAGTGCGATCCTGGAGTTAGTATATAAAGTAAGGGGGGTGTGGGGCACAGTCCCCCCACATTCCAAAGAGGACAGCTCACTTGACTGAAAACTCACTTGACTGAAACTCATTTCGTTGAAAGTTATAAATGGCCTTTTCCCCACTGTAGTGCAATCCTGGAGTTAGTATATAAAGTAAAGGGGGTGTGGGGACACAGCGGTGTCCTCTTTGGAATACCCCTGTTAAAACCCCTACAGTTACTTTAAGCAGTACATTGTGCTTAATGCTCTGGTTTACCCCTTACAGCTAACATAGTAGCTTATAGTACTTGTAACTGTAGCGAGGCTGACCTACCAATAGCGAAACTGACCAGGCTTACATTATATTGCCCATAAGTCTTATAACACTTATTACCTCTCTATCTCAGGAGTGAATGGGATACAATATATGCTATTATACTTGCTATTACCAGCCTGCTCTTATGAGCATTGTCACATAATATACCTAGTCTTTAAAGTCTGTTTGCTAGAGTGAAAGTCATTTATATGTTTGCTTTTTTTGCCTATGTGACCTTTTGTAACAGTCAAGCATATTGATCTGTGTTAGATTGCAGGTTTATTCTGCTGTTTTACCTTTGATTTTCCTTGTTAATTGTTTTCACTACATACCTTTACTCTAATACAAATGCTAATACTGTTATTTTTTTTTTCCCTCCCTACCCGTGTTCCCTCCCTAGACATTTCTTAGCTCTATCCCTTTTTAATTTTGACCTGCCTCACGCCCTACAGGTGTCGGACGATTCCTGCCTTGCCTACAGTACTGAAAGACTATCTGCCTCCCTTATTTACTCCTCTAGCAAGGAACTAAAAGTACGTTATGGGCTTTGCACTGATGTTTTATTAGCCTCTGGTCAAGTCAACCTATAGAGTTCATTAGTTCCCTGTGCTTGTGTGCCTAGCAGCCAGTACCTCTCCTTCTCATATCCTCCCTACCCCTTACTCTTGCCTTCTTCTGCCTCTACACTACTCTCTTTTTTCTTGTGACTTTTCCTCTCTTTACCTGCCCTAGCCACTAGGTGGCGCTCTCCTTATTCTCTTTCTCCATCATCATTTCTCATGCCTAGAATCAGCCCTTAAAGTTATTTGTTAAATTCCATATCTCCTTTAAGCTCAATATTCTATCTTACAGGCTGCCTATCTCCTGCAAATAGTGCTGACACTGCTCCAATACCCTGCCAGACTTCTCAGCTCCACCTCACCCCTCTCGTCCTTACCTCCTACTGCTTGCTTTCTACCTACTCCTGCATACCTATTCCTATTCCACTGGTCTACTTTGGTCTCCTGTCTTTCTCTTCCTTCCATATACTGTTTGCTCCTACCATACCTACCTGCATTTCTGATTGTCTCCTCTCTCCACCTCCTGTTGTGTGTCCCCGCTCCGTTCGCCCTACGGGCTCACTCCGCTCCCCTCCCTACCCCCAATTCCCACCCACCCCCAGGGGTGCTACACTTATAGTACTGTTAGCCACTCCCCTATCCCTCCCATCCAATCCTTCTCCTTCCCGCTCAAACTTCCTCCCATCCACACACACCCCACCTCTACAACACACTCCCACTGTATTTTTCCCATTCCTCCCCTCGTCATCTTTCACTTAACTATCCCACTTTAATCCTTACCACTTCACTATCCACTCTTCCCCTATTCCTATCATATCTTTATATCTACTCTACAGTAGAATACCCCTTTTACATCCTGCCTCTCATACACTCTATTAGCCCTCTCTAACTTCTCAAGACTCATCTTACCATGGCTCCCTACCTGCCTAGCCAGCATTTACTATCATTCCTGCTACTCTCCACCCTATGCTCAGTCTATCTCCTATCCTCTTACAAGATATCACTTGATGCTCTATCCCTCCTTCCACATAAACACACCTCAGCATTTATCATTCCACTTATGTCTTATCCTTTTACTTCATCTACCCCCAATTACCAACTACCAAAATTCCACAGACTTAGACATCTCAACTATGTCCTAACTACTTATAACAAAAATAAAATTCTAACCTTACAAAGACACTACCTGGTTATCAAATGTAGCAATCCTACCCTTCAAGATGGTGATATCCACCCTAACCCTGGCCCCTCACTCTCTTCCCCCACAGTATATATGCCTAGAACCAATAATAGCTTCTTAATCGGACATCTTAATACCCAAAGCTTAAACAACAAAGTACCATACCTACATGCCCTCCTTCACATACACTCATTTGATATTCTATGCCTCTCAGAGACCTGGCTAAAACCTAGCACTAAAGACTCTGAGATCATTCCCCAAGGCTATAACATAGTAAGACTCGATCGTACCAAAAGAAAAGGTGGTGGTGTTGCTATTCTTTTTAAAAACCATCTTAATATCACTAGCCTTCCACCCCTATCATCTCAAGATAGCAAGATAGAATCCATCATTATCAAACTCCAATTAAATTCCAAAAAATCCATACATATCATCTGTACGTACCTGCCCCCTGGTAACAATATACCAATACTTGAAGATTATCTTAGTTGCATATCAGCTACCTATCCACAGGAAACCATCATTCTAGGAGACCTGAACATAGACTGGAATAGCATTAATGCAGAAAATCCTTCATCCCATATTAACCTTCACGGCTTCACCCAAACCATTAACTTGACTACTAGGCTCAATAAACATACCAAGAGAGAAAGCATATTGGACTGGATACTTATAAACAGACTAAAAACTAATTACAAAGTAGGAACCTTGCCAGACGATGTTAGTGACCACTCCTTAACTTTTATAACAAGAGAAAAAACTGACTGTCCAAATCCCCACATTACTAGAAAAATACGTACCATCAAACATTTTAATCCTGACCTATTTCAAGCTGAACTCAGAGCATGTAACTGGAACCCCTTAAAAACACTCCCTCTTAAAAATGCAGTACTACATTTTAACAAAATATTTTTATCCATTCTTGACACACATGCACCAGAACGTACTATTAGAATGAAATCCAATACTGCCCCTTGGCTCTCCCATGAAACCAAAAAACTTATTCTCGCTAGGAATAAAGTCTGGGCTAGTTGGAGATCCCACAGAAATAATACAGATCTCCTACTCTTCAGACAGCATAGAAATCTAACTAAAAAAGCAGTTATAGCCGATAAAAAGAAATTCTATATTGAACTACAACAAACCCATATTAACAATTCTAAACTATTCTGGTCCTCAATCAATAAACTCCTCTCACCAGGAACTTCCAAAACACCTTCCCCACTAAATGCAGACCCAGATACCCCACAACAGACTGCAGATGCCCTTAACTCATTCTTCACAGAAACTATCCAAGCACTAGCTAAACAACTTAATGCCAACAACTTCTGTCCTCTAAGTAAACTAACCAACTCCTCTTTTAACTTTTCTCTACAACCTATCTCCACGTCATATATTCTCAGACTTCTTCTCAAGCTAAAACCATGCACCCCCTCTGCTGATAAACTCCCTTCCCTTTTTCTTCAAAAGGCTGCTAAGGTTGTTGCATATCCTATATCTATTCTTATAAATAGGACAATTAGAGAAGGAATCATCCCTGAAGTCTGGAAGATATCTCATATAATCCCACTCCACAAAGGTGGAAACTCAACTGACTACTCCAACTATAGGCCTATTGCTCTCCTCTCACCTCTGTCCGAAATTATGGAAAAGTGTATCCACCATCAACTTGTACAATATCTCTCAAAACATAACATAATAGCAAACTGCCAACATGGCTTTAGACCACATCACAGTACTACCACTGCCCTACTTTCTTTTGTAGAGACTATTAACCAGAACCGAAACAACAACCTACTCTCTTCTGCCCTCTTCATTGACCTCTCCAAAGCTTTCGATATGGTAAACCACCCATTATTACTGAATACTCTCGAATCCATCTCATTTGATGCCCCAGCCATTAAATGGTTTAAATCTTACCTCACAAACAGAAAACAAGCTGTTCTCTGGGACAACCACATCTCTTCTCTCCTGCCTGTTTCCATTGGAGTTCCTCAGGGCTCTATCCTTGGCCCACTTCTTTTCTCCCTCTTCATTAATGATCTTCAAACAATAATCCCTCAAGCAACCTGCATTCAATATGCAGATGATTCGACACTCATCTGCTCAGCTCCATCTACCCCAGAACTAATCTCTCTCACCCAAAAAGTATTCAGTACAGTAGAAACATGGTTCTCTAGCCGTTTCCTCTTACTAAATGCCAAAAAAACCAAACTTCTTCTTTTTACTCCCACATCTAGAACCTCCCCCTTACATTTCTCCATCTCTTCAAACAGCGCCACTGTTATCTTACCCGACACTTCAACTAAATTGTTAGGTATTACAATTGACAATAATCTCTCTTTCGACCTACACATTAACAACTCCATAAAACTAGTTAACAGAAAGATAGGATCCTTATATCGAGTCAGACCTTTTCTTACACCATCTACCAGAACACGGATTGCTCACTCTCATCTTATTTCAACTCTTTTATATGCTGCACCTATCTTCACCAACCTCAAAAAAACCAGCCTTAACAAACTGGCAACCTGTTATAATAACATTGCCCACTTTGCTACTGGTAATCCCTATAAAACTCATCACTGCCTCAACTTAAAACTTCTAGGATGGCCAGAGTTTCGAAACTATCTTCTAATCCATCAACTCTGCATTGCCCATAAAATACTATACCAACCTAAAAATACCCCCATACTCTCACAACTCATAACCCCTTATAAAAATCTCAACTCTCTCCGCTCTTCCAGCAAACTTCTGACAAGTTCAACAAAATCAAATAACAATGCTGGTGACTCTCTATTTACCAATGCTATAGGGACAAAATGGAATTTGTTACCCACTAGCATAACAAAGATAACTTCATTGCCTCTTTTCAAACAGAACATTAAAGTGCATTTCCAAAATCACTGGCTTTGCTCCTGTAATAAACCTGATTAGTCCATCACTATTACTACCTAAATAAAACCATCTCTCTTCTCCTTTCTACTCTGCCTACTTTTTCGTCTTTCTTTTCTCATCCCTTTACTTCTCTACCCGCTTTTCTGCAGTACTTGCTCCTTTATTCTCACCTCTTACTATTCCCACTTTTTTCCCTTACTCTCTTCTCACCTTATTCTCCTTACCTTCACTCCTTTCTATGTTAATCTATCAGTACTTTTTCAACTGGTTAATTGAGAATTCAATTGTATTGAGTGTTTTAGTAACTAACTCTTGTAGTAGTTTTTATTTATATAGAAGAGTTTGCTATCTTTTATTTTTAATGTTTGCTTGCAAACTCAATTACTAACTCTTAGATTTTCATTATAATGAATACTGCTATTACATTTTTGTATGACAATTTCTCTGTATGTTATTTTTTTTTTTTTTATCTCTGAATGTATCTCTGAATGTATCTCACTCTGTGGAGCTTTTCTCCCCGGGCCTCTACTGAAAATGGAAATTTCTCCAGCTGGACTAGCCCGGTCAACAAATGTAAAATAAAAATAAATAAAATAAAATTGGGGGCTGTGGGGGTTGTAGCACCCCACATATTATAAACATTTTAAACTATACACAGTGATACCTACAAGTGCAATGAATAACTGTTTCCAAAAGAGAATATATAACCAAGATATATGGGGGGGCTTTGCCCCCCACAATCCCCAATGTGGGGGGCTGTGCCCCCACACCCCCTTTACTTTATATACTAACTCCAGGATTGCACTACAGTGGGGAAAAGGCCATTTATAACTTTCAACGAAATGAGTTTCAGTCAAGTGAGTTTTCAGTCAAGTGAGCTTTCAGTGAAGTGGTCCTAGTAATTTCATTTTCAATCAAGTGAGTTTTCAATCAACCGTTGTAGACCCACATATATATATATTTTATATATATATATATATATATATATATATATATATATATATATATATATATATATGTATGAGAGCCTTTATTTTGTGTCTGTAGCAGTACTGGGTTGTTGCATTGATTTTGTTGTACATTTGGTGTTGGTATTCTGTAGCAATAAATAGCATAAGCAGAAAGATGAGAAGTGCATATTTTTATTTGGTTGGTCTGCAATAAGTTTGTGAATAGTTTATAACTTTTTGATAGGTGACATATGATTTTATATATTGCTAGGTACAGGCATTCCTTGTGAGGCAATTTTTAGTGCTCATCAGTGGCCTACACAGTTTCAATATTTTAGTTATTTGTATGTAACAGCTCACAGCCTTAATCCCCTGTGCTAAAAATCATTTTTTTCAAATACTTCTTTTAGCCAGTGGGAAAGAAATGACGTGCAGGCAGATTAAAAAAAACATGGTTTGGAGTCCTATAAATGGGTTTTGCCCAGTATGTGTGGTACATTGCCTGGACAGTAGCACAGTTCACAAAAGAAATATGCACTAATGTTTTGGCATGTAGCGACTGCACGACTGTCTGTGTCAGGGGTGCTGAATGTACCACATGCTGGGTGTAATACATCCTATACACATTCATCCCAGAATGATACCATAATACAAGGACAAAATGACTGACTTCAACAATTGGTTATGCTTATGGTGTCATTCTAAGGGGATCCAGTGTCTGTCTGCCTGGGACGACATGATTGACAGACCACGATGCTTTGCCAGAGATGGCCTGCACCTGTCACCCCTGGGATTCCGGATACTGGCTAAGGCTCTTGCCACCCCTATAGTGCCTTTTTTAGGTAAAGTTCAAATGACAAACTCACCACTGTAGCAGGTATAAGCAAGCAAAATTTGAGGGTAATGCTACTCAATGCTAGAAGTCTAAACCTCAAAATGCACTCACTCTTGGCATTCCTTAAAATGGAGAACATTGACATCTTTGCAGTGACGGAGACCTGGTTCAAGGCTCCAGAGAGCACCCCTGCATTACCAGGCTATAACTCATATCACACCATTTGGCCACCTAACCTGGACCGAAACACTAAAGGAGGAGGTGTGTCCATATTCATTAAGGATATCCACACCTCCAGGCTAGTTGCTCAACATAATGCATCCAAAATTATCTATGTGCAAGTAACACTGGGAAAGACTGCAGTCCAGGTTGTAGCTTGTTACAGATTCCCCACCATGCCCCAGGATGCCCACTCCATGCTTCTTGATATACTGGATAATAGTAAGGTATAGCCCAGTACCCTAATAATGGGCGATTTCAGGTACCCCACCATCAACTGGGAAAACTACTCATGTACTAACTCATTTGCTCAACGCTTTCTGGAATTCATAAATTCCAATGCTTTGGATCAACTTGTCCATACCCCCAGCAGGGGCAGCAATATCCTTGACCTGGTCATTACCAATATGGGCAACTGATTTTCCATGCTAGAGGTCAATTCTTCGCTGGTCAGATCCGACAACAAGCTAATCACTCTAGACATCAATATCCCGGCCCCACCTCCCATTAAGGAAACCACCATAAAAAACTTCTCCAAAGCCAACTTCTTTAAGACAGAAGTGGCAAGCTTCACGACACCCTTACAGACAGAAAATAGAGGTACAACTTCTGAATCCTATATAAATGCACTGTATAAGCACATACACAAGTACATGGATTGTGCCATCCCCAACAGAACCAAAATGCTATCCTCCAAAAAAAGAAGCCAATCTGGTGGTCCCCTGCCATAAACAAACTCTACATCAGAAGGAAGAAGCTTTTGCAAAAAAGAGCAAAATCCTCTGATTGCAGTAACTCCCTGGTCAGCCTCAGTAAAAAGCTGAGATCCCTCATAAAATCCTCCAAAGCTAGTTACGAAAATAAAATTGCCACTGATTCTAAAGACAACCACAAAGCATTCTACAGCTATGTCAAGAATCTCAATGGTGACACTCAGATCTGCTCTGAGCTACAGCACAATGGCACTAGATATACAGAACCAACTGATATTGCCAACATCCTGGCAGATAGGTTCAGTGCAAACTTCACCCCCCCCTTCACCCCCCAAAGGGCACATCACTATACAGGAAGAATGCAAAGCCCCTGTAATCCTGGCTGCACAAGTAAAAAACGCAGTCTCCAAAGCCAAGAACACAGCATTCATGTGACCTGACAACATCCCAGGCTGCATTCTTCATGAACTACAGAATGAACTGGCTCCCCAATAGCCTAATTTCAGGCTTTTTGCCTACTGAATGGTGCACAGCGATGGTTATCCCACTCCACAAAGGGGGAGCCACCATGGACCCCGGAAACTGCTGCCCCATTAGCCTAATGAGCCTGGTCTGCAAGGCCATGGAACATATCATCCTGGAGCTTATAAACAAGGACATAGGTAACCTCCAAACTCTGGACCACATTCAGTTTGGGTTTGTAAAAGGTAGGTCATGTCTCCTAAACCTGACTTGACTTCTTTGAAGCAGTCACAAGAGCTGTGAACGAGGGTAAGGTAGTGCACACAGCCTATCCTGACCTCGCCAAGGCTTTCAACACCATCCCCTACTCTTGAATTATAGATAAACTCACTAGACTGGGCATACATCCCTATGTCACAAGATGGGTGGCCAACTGGCTCACTGACAGAACCCACAAGTGAAAGTGGCCAACTCCAAATCCAATTTTAGACCAGTGACAAGTGGAGTACCACAGGGCTCATTCCTGGGTCGTCTCCTGTTTGGCATCTACTTCTCAGAAGTCCAGGCTAATACAGCAGGTCTTTGGCTAACGAAGTTCGCAGATGACTGAAAACTAGGTGCCATAATAGAATCACCTAATGATGTGGACATTCTACAAAGGGGCCTCACTGAGACTGATGCTTGGTGTCAAAGTCATGGCCTCAAGCTCAATGCCAAGAACTGCATTGTCATCCCCTTTGGGAAAACACATAGGCAGTAGCTTACTAAACACCAAAAGTGTGATAAGAGACCTTTGGACACAGGTGGACAGTAGTCTCTCCTTTGATAATCACATTGCCATAGTAGTCAGGAAATCCTTCTATGTGGCACACCTCATCACAAAGGGTTCACCTCCAGAAAAAAAGAGGTCATTGTTCCTTTCTACTCATCCTTCATCAGCCCCATTATAGAGTACAACACCCCATTTGAATTACCCAACCTAATACAATTCCACCAACTTAATATTGTCCACAAAGCCCTTTATCACCCTAACAACACTCCAACTCTCTCCTCCCTCATACAACCCTACAATAATCAGAGGAACCTATGCTCTTCTAACAAACTACTGATTCAAATTTCCCAATCTAATAACTCAGCAGGTGACTCCATATTCTCCAACTCAGTTGGCAGAACATGGAACAAACTACCTCAATACCTCTCTACACTATCTTCACTCCCACTTTTTAAAGCTAAAGTAAAACTCTTTCTTTCCAACCACTGGCTCTGCTCTTGTACCAACCCTAGTTGAACTCTTTTCTCTCCAGCCTTCTGTTTCCTTTATCCCCTTATTTTCTTTTTCCTAATTTTTACCCCACTTGAACGTCCTCTTCAAATTAATTACATACTCTTTATTTTATTTTCCTTTCAATTCTGTAATAGAGTATTCTTCTTGGGTATTCATTTTTTTGTTCTATGTTAAGCCTCATTTTGTACCCTGATCCTAGGGATTTTTCAGCTGGTTATGTTAAGTTCTTAAATACTAGTATATATTCTTTATTGCTGCATTATTTTATATTGTTTGTATAAGTTTAGCTTGTTTTAGTAGTTTATAGTGGAGCTTTTCTCCCCAGGCCTCCACTGAAAATGGACATATATCCAGTTGGACTAGCCCGGTTAACAAATGTAAAATAAAATAAATAATTTGGCATGTACCTCACAAGACCTCTACAACAACTAGAAAGGCCACAGAAATACCTCCCTAAGAGGATTACCGGCCTCAAACAGATGCCATATGCAGACCGTCTAAAAAAAATCCAGCTCTACTCCATCGCTTATCACCTACTCAGAGGCGACCTCTGCCTAACATACAAAGCCATGTCAAACCCAGATCTGTTGGACATGCTACACATAAAGAAACCGCAATCCCTCCGAGCCACATGCTCCAGGGGCCTAAACCTTGCCACCACAATAAACAGAACATGCTGGAGGGATATATTCCTGTCCCAGAGACTTCTCATGCTCTAGAACAGACTACCCATTCATGCCAAGCAAAGTTCATTAGCCCTCTTTAAGAAAAATCTCGACAATCAGATGGGAAATAGGAAATTCACCCTGGGGATCACTTCTGTGTCTCTGCTAGATAGGGGAGCAGGAAAATAACTTTCTTGGGTGGCAAAAGCCAGGGAACATTTTTTGGCTAGACTTATTAGCCTAGTACCTACCTATGAACCTATGATGAAGCATAAATGTTTACCATACAAGCAGTAGTCCTTGGAGTGTTCAATTAGAGAACACTTTGCTGTTAGTCTGAGTGTATCTTATATGGTAATTTCTATCAGGCATAGAGCATGCAAGGCAAAAATATTCTATAACAAAAATCTCTCTCTCTCTCTCTATCTATATATATATATATATATATATATATATATATATATATATATATAATGCAGATGTGTACAGTATAGTATATATAGCAGTATGAATATGTATCATATGGGAATGTCAACAACTATACAAAGCACAAATATTCCAAAACATTTTAACATTTTTAACAGCAGTCCATACTCTCACAGTCATATGCCTGTGCGCTCAGTGTCCATTCTGTGGGTGCTAAACTGACAAGTTTTGCACAATATCTTATTCCATGCCATGGTAGCTACATTTTCCTTTATTTGTTTATATGTAGGCTGTTCCATGCATGCTATTTTCAGCCACATCACGTTCTACAGCCAACATAGTAAAAGACTAATGCTGTTCCATTGGGGAAAAAATCAAAGTACCATATAGAATGTTCATGTCACTGTCATGATCATTTCAGAGATGTCTCTATCTCACCAGCCATGCCTGTGGAGTACAGGGAATTTACATATATTTTTAATGGGGGAGCTGATGCAGTTTTAACTTTTGTCATCACTGGTTGGGAAGAGTGCATATAAATATGGTTGTCTTATGATACCTTTATGTGTGACTGTCTGCTACAGTATGCAACATCTCTACAATATTGCTTTATGTTGCACTCCACTGCTTTTATGTTAACTGCTCCTGTTTTTGCTTATCTGTGTTATGCTGAATACACTGTCTGTATTGCAAGAACATTGAGCCCATTTGTTTTATGATGTGGTATGTCTGGTCTGCAGATGTACTCTACAACTGGCAGCCTCATCTACACTTTTTACCATGAAATACTTGCTGTTGTCAATTACGGCTGTTGGTGGGAACCATTATTTGTATATCTGCTCCATTCCTGGGGTCTTCCAGGCATGCTTTGGTGTATATCTTAGGCTTATAGGTAGTTACTAGACCTGTACTCCAGGAGACCATTAATGAGCCTAGTTCAAATTCTCAGACGCCCCAAACCACTGTGTGGTGAAGTGCCTTGCTCAAAGTAAATGAAGGCTGAGGGAATCAAACCATGGATCACAGGAAGGAGTGTATTAAATTATAGCCATAAGGCTCTGCACCAACTGCCAGACTAATATGCTGAGCCTCCACTGATTTACATGGATTCGTTAAGCTGCATAGGTTCCTGGTATATGGTTATCACTGTGTGCCATCTTTGTGCAATTGTGGATGGGACTCTGAATACTGCCTGTATTCTGTTATCCATTCCTAGACAAAACTGGATATTGAACCAGCATATCTAGCATCAGTAATTTACTAAATCCAAGTGAAGGGCTTCTTAGTTCACAAGCCTGATTAGCTGTATTGCAAAACCTGTGTTGGGTATATAAATGTTACCACATAGGAGGCATAGCTGCCTAGGATGAGGGCTTTCCTCCTGCAGTTTCTGACAACTTCATATTCATACACAAGCAAACATCTCACGGGCAGTACTGCATGGCAGTAATGCAATAACCATTCCTGGGAAATAAGTATAATTTAATCATGAAACACCAAAATTTGTTATGTAGCTCACATATTCACCATTGCTTAATTAAAATGACAAAACTACATTTGTTTTCAATTATTTTAAATTCTGGTTCAACCACAAAATACAGATTGTATTAATTTTCTATCCCCCCCCAACACACACTTTGATTGTAGGCCAAACCAGATTCTTATTTCGACTAAGAGTGTTGAGGAGGTGGATGCAGTTTTCTTTCTTCATATATATTCATAGTCGGTGTCTACAAAAATGTTCACAACAAAACATTGAACATCCTGAAACAAATACGTAAATGTTCTAGGCATTTATTGGCTTCTAGATACATACACATATGTATGAAAAGGATTGCTTTTAGGTCAACTGAATGGTAAAAATATGGTGTCTATGCCATTTTTATTCCTAAGTGCCATAGGACTGCCACTGGATCCTTTTATTTCATGAGTATCTGTTGCCTGATAGATGCAGAGCTTAGTTTGATTTGTGTATTTTATATGCACACACTTGTCTGTATATTTTTGTTTAGACAGACAAGACCACATAGGCCCATTTTCAGTCACATCCTAGTTGTGGAAGTTTAAGTACAACAAAGTAGACTCACATTATAAGCAATGATGCTATTATCTGACACTAACAGTAATACAAGTAACATCCATAATTAGATTGTATAGCTTTCATCTACTCATTAGAAACTTCTGGGGATCAGCAGCCTAGCTAGTGTTTGTCTGGTCCCTGGTGCAGCCTAGACAATAATGCCTTACTGGTAAGATGAATATAATATGTGACATATGAATAACATTGACAAGTGATCTCATTAAGCAGGATTTGCTTAAAGGTCAAGATAAAGCAAGCCACTGAGGTTAAGCTTGTCTTTGAGGACATATACTATCCACAAGTAACTTGCCCACGATAGAGAAAGCCCTGCTGGAATGCTAAAAGGAGTAATGTGTAATACTAAGTGATAGCTGCAAAGTCATAAAACTGTGAAAGCATCTGGCAATGTGATAAAAAGAAACAGTATTAGCTAGAATGGGACTGTGACCAAAATTAACTAATTTGTAAATGGAGTTCAAAGACGTCTGACTCCATAATAATCGGTGATAAGAAATGATGACTCAACATATTTTACACAGAGATCTGCAGTTTTTGAGTGTGAATAAGAAAACTAGCTGATTTTTTTTTTGTGAGGGTTTATTCCACAGGTTTATAGGTGTATACTAGGCTAATGACCACTAGGGCCCTTAAAAGCATAGCTGTGCAACCCAACTATGACTCACAAATGCATATAGGGGTAATTTACTGACTGCGTCTCTCCATCAGAGATATAGGTGCCAGATAAGGAGTGAATTTCTGATTACCAATCCATTGGTCCAAGCTGCATTTAAATATGGACAGGGAGTAATTCTGCTTCACATGGATGGGGACCCTGTACCAGAGAATGGGAATTCTCTGAGAAACATATCTGTTTCTCTAATATGTCCTATTTATGTTGCAAGCAAAATTTAGCCTTGTGATTAAATAACACCTACACTAAGTGTACACTAAGTGTACACCGTTCTGAATGAACAGACAGCACAGGCATAACTCACACCTTCTTCCTCCTAATTTTACTTTTCCTACTGATTTTCTTGCAGCTTTAAATATTAAAAGGGATTCATAAAGGTTACCACAAAGTGTAGACTACATGTACCCTAAGTATAATCTTTCTGAATGACTAGAAAACACAAAAAAATTGGTAGGGATGTTCTTCAATACATATTGTATGCACTTACCCCAGGATTTAATAAAATCCTTGTAGGCACCGTGTAGAGCCTACATGGAATCTTATCATATCTGTATACATGGCTCCCCCTCGGCAGCGCGCCATGCATATTAATGATGACGTGTTGCCGAGGGAGAGCTGAGGGACATGGTTATTGAATCGGTGTAGGTAGAGGTGTAGTGCTACCCATGTCTGCAGATGATTAAGACACTCCCTGGACTGTCCTTTTGTTTTATTTTAATTTTATATTTTTTTTAAAGAAAAGCAAGTTTGAGCGGCTCAGAGCGGAGCATAGCAATGCCAAGCAGAGCCCACAGATAAGATAGCAGACACCTGCCCAGCCATCTATAAATAGAAACTAGATGTATTTAATTATTTAAATGTCTGTGTTAGCATATCTGAGTGTGTTTGAGCAGCATGGTGCTCAGCACTGCTTATAGGTAAATTTAAAGAAAAGGAGAAATTAACCAGAAAAAAATGTCTACAATAACAAAGAAAACACTGAGCCATGCCACAAGATGTTTTTTATTCTTCAATTAAACTACAAAGGGGCTGCTTCTGGCGTGGCTCAGTGTTTTCCTGCTTATAGGTAGCTCAGTGGTATATGCGAAGGTATACTGGATGTTCTACTATCCATGTAGCTTAATGGGTAGAATTATGGCTCCATGTGCAGTAGGTGCAGGGTTTGAATATGTGGAAGGGAAAATATGTATTTCATTTTGATAGGCATATCATGTAGACTATTTTAAAATATGGCCCCACTGTGCTCTGCTATGCTCTGCTGAACTGTGCTTAGACTTGCTAAGCACAACTTTAAAATGGTAATGGCTGCCAATGTTTATGCGCTGCTCGGTTCTGCTAGGCTGGTTTGTGTGCTGCTAAGCTCCGCTAAGACTATGGTTCTGTGAGTTTTCACACTTCTCAGCTCAGCTGCTCTGGTTTGTGTGGTGCTACACAATGCACAGCTTTTTTGAATGCTGCCCAATGATATGTGAGGGCAGGAAAACAGGCTATATTAAGCCTAGTAGGTGGGAATACAGCAGAATCCATTGGAGTTCTTTCTCTAACTGCTACTATGGCTGGTGCTGGTGAAGGTGCATGCTTTTGGGCACAGCGTTGGGACATTCTGGAGTCCAGGGTCATGGTTGGGCTCCTAGTTAAAAACTGTGATGACTGGCTGCTGCAGGGAGGTTTCCAGGGCTTAGAGTGTAAGGCAGAGGCCCGGGACTGGCTGGTCATAGAACTCACCAGTGTTACTGGTATCCCCCACACAGGTGAGCAGTGTCATCACCACCATGATGACCTGAAACAATGAAAGAGGGGACTCTTGAACACCTGGGTCCAAGAAGCTCAAGCAGGGAATGCCCACAAGTATGTAAGTAATTTTACCTCTGTTTTAACAATATGTAATCTGAATGTCCGCAAAGCTGGTGTGCTTAACGGTGTGCTATTCTCCCAACAGCTGCAGCTGAGTGGGCTCGCAATGTCGAGTCACACGTCTGGAGCTTGGCTAGGTTGCACCATGAGTGTGGTGAGTACGGCTCATTTATGCTAACTGTAGTGAAATAAACAAGAAATAGTAAAGTATGAACTACATTAAAGTATATACAATAAAGTCTGTAGTGCATAAATGTGAGATTACAGCTGTATTGCTAGAAATGAATAATGCCAACTGCAGTGCAATAAAAACATGAAACAATACCAGTGACTGTATTAAATTATATACAATAAAGTCTGTAGTGCAATGCATGTGGAATTGGAGCTGTATTGCAAGAAATGAATAATGCCAGCTGTAGTGCAATAAACACATGAAACAATACCAGTAACTGCATTAAAGTATATGCAATAAAGTCTGTAGTGCAATAAATGTAGAATTAGAGTTGTATTGCAATAAATGAATAATGCCAACTGTTGTGCAATAAAACATGAAACAATACCAATAAAACCAAGGAAAATGGTGTAACTCAGGATTGTCTTGTTGTAACCATTGCAGTAGAGCTGTATGCATTCAGGCTGTAAGGTAAGGTGCTGCAGTCAAGTATAACACTGTCACAGGTGTAGAATGCAAATCCAATGGATGCAAATTGTATTCATTAACTCATATAGTACTGTTCAAGGCTGTCTCCAGGCCAAGTATTGTTCACATAATGCTCTGTCATCCACAAACATCAGGTAATAAAGGTATATGGGTGAGGCAGCCCACTCCATGAGCTGATATTGTTTGTTGACTTCACAGATATTTCAAACCACTAACAATAAATTGTGTACACCAGCATTGTTTATACTGATATATAGCTTACCTACTATCTGCACAATGCTTGTAGTTCATACAGGTGTGTTTTACTGTCACTGCAGTCTAGTATAACACTGTAGTAGTACTACTAGGTCATATTTTGGTACCAGGTGAGCTCTAGGCAAATATCAGTCAGTCAGTAATCAGAAGTGACTCAGTACCTCTGTATATAGTACATTTTGCCACACACAGACCAGGGTTCAAATCCAGTGGTATGCACTAAATATTACAGTAGCAGTCCTTGTAGAGCCTGAGCTCTTCTGATACCTCTGCCTTGGGAAATAGTGTTCCAAACTCCTTTGTAAGCTAATTCTGCAGATTCACTCAGTCCTAAACTCAGTGGACTACACCCCTGTAGAGCCTGAGCTCTTCTGATATCTCTGCCTTGGGAAATAGTGTTCTGAACTCCTTTTTAAGCTAATTCTGCAGATTCAGTCAGTCCTAAACTCAGAGGACTACACCCCTGTATAGCCTGAGCTCTTCTGATACCTCTGCCTTGGGAAATAATGTTCTGAACACCTTTTTAAGCTAATTCTGCAGATTTACTCAGCCCTAAACTCAGTGGACTACACCCCTGTAGAGCCTGAGCTCTTCTGATACCTCTGCCTTGGGAAATAGTGTTCCAAACTCCATTTTAAGCTAATTCTGCAGATTCACTAAGCCCTAAACTCAGTGGACTACACCCCTCTAGAGCCTGAGCTCTTCTGATACCTCTGCCTTGGGAAATAGTGTTCAGAACTCCTTTTTAAGCTAATTCTGCAGATTCACTCAGCCCTAAACTCAGAGGACTACACCCCTGTAGAGCCTGAGCTCTTCTGATACCTCTGCCTTGGGAAATAGTGTTCTGAACTCCTTTTTAAGCTAATTCTGCAGATTCACTCAGCCCTAAACTCAGCGGACTACACCCCTGTAGAGCCTGAGCTTTTCTGATACCTCTGCCTTAGGAAATAGTGTTCCGAACTCCTTTTTAAGCTAATTCTGCAGAGTCACTCAGCCCTAAACTCAGTGGACTACAACCCTGTAGAGCCTGAGCTCTTCTGATACCTCTGCCTTGGGAAATAGTGTTCCAAACTCCTTTTTAAGCTAATTCTGCAGAGTGCGTTTCAACCTTCCTATACAGTTGTAATGCGCTGTTTTTTCTACTTATATTTATACTGATTAGCTACCGTGGTGTGCACACTCAACTGTGGGTGCCGTAACCCTAATTATCTTCCTCCCTCCATCTTAAATTGACCGTAGTGTAAAATAAAAATACCCCTATGTTAATAATCCACCATTGAGCCATACTACAGCTGATACATAATCTTTTGTCTATGCCAGCTACCTTCTTTATCTACCATAGACAAGACATAGCTTTAGGTTTTCTCATTTATTTTAGCCTCCTTCCATTGGGCTACTTACAAGTGAAGGTTCCGTACTTTGTTTTACGAAGCTACAAGCTCTCTCTCACCTGGTGCATTCAATTATCCTATAGACTGTTTGTGTAGAAAAGCAGGCACTGTTCTGATTTAATTTTAGACTAGCTAGCTCAAATAAGAACAAGGAATTCGAGCAATACAATAAAACATATCCTCTTACTTATAGTTTTTTGAGGGTTTCTGGCACTGCGTTGCCACGAGGACCTGGCGCAACCCGCTCCGTTCACCCTCACTACCTCGGGCTCACTCCGCTTCCCTACCCTACCCCCATTCCCACACCCCCCCACAGCAATTACATTTATAGCTAAACAAAACCACACCCTGTTCCACCCAACCTATCCACTCTAATCTTGCCACCACTCCCACATCTACTTAACCCCACCCTCTCCAACTCCTATCCAGCACCACCTGCTAACTACTCTACTACATAACTACCTACTCTCCACCATGTACACATTCCATACTATATCCAATATATTCCTGGTCATTCTTTTGTACTTGACCTACAGTCTCACCTCTCCCAGCTCGTACCACATCAATTAACTCTACTCACCCACTTTCTCTTTTTGCCACCACTTCCCTAACACTCACTCTATCAACAACATTAGTCCAGAACTCTTTATCTTCAATATCACACTTTTTCACCCTTTACACATACACATACACACCCAAAAGACATATTTCTCGATGTGTAACTACCACAAACTAAAAGTATCAATCTCAGACTTTTACTACTACATTCTATAACACAACTTCAACTCCATAACAACATCCACCCTAACCCTGGACCCAAAAACAACCACTCACCCAATAAAGTGTCTCCTCCATCCATCACCACAGCAATACCCACTAATGCTCCATCCCTTAGCCACCCCTACCCCCCACTACCCAACAAATCTAATTCAGACCTACTCTTCACTAACTTCAACCTACACATCATAATCAACAAAGCTGCTGACTTCAACACAGTCCTAGCCACACACTCCCGAGACATAGCAATCATCACTGAAACCTGGTTAAAACCTCACATAAAAGACACAGAAGTCACCACAACAGGCTATAACATCATTAGACAAGACAGATTAAATAGAAAGGGTGGTGGTGTAGCCATAATATTTAAGGGCACCTTCAAGCTTGTTCAGTTAAACTGTACTCCCCCAGTTCAGCCCAACTCAGAAATCCTAACTGCCCACATAGACATCAACCCAAACAAGTCAATAATTATCATAGCCACCTATCTTCCCCCTGGGAACAACCAACACACAATTGAAGGCCTACTTGCATGGACTTCAACTAACTTCAACCAGGAAACTGTCATCCTAGGAGATTTCAACCTTGACTGGCATTCCTGTGCGTCGAACAACCCCACCAAATTTCTAAATCTATTTAACTTCACCCAAACAGTAACCTGTCCCACCCGCATCGACAAGCATTCCAAAAAAACAATCTACACTAGACTGGATCTTAACGAATAAGCCCAACCTTGGTTACTTATCAGGGTGTCTCCCTGATTCACTCAGTGACCACACTCCTACCTTCTTCCTCAGAAAACGTGTCTATTCGCAACACAACATAACTTACAAATACACACGCAGTACAAAACACTTCTCCCCCTCTCTATTCATCCAACTGCTTCAACAGCATAACTGGGCACCCCTCAAAGCCCTCCCACTTGATCTAGCAGTTGATTACTTTAACAGTACCTTCCTTTTGTTACTAAACAAGCTAGCACCTGTCAGGAAAATTCGCATAAAAGCCAGACCCTTACCCTGATTAACATCAGAAACAAAACTGTTTCTAAAACACAGAGACAAGGCTTGGACCACCTACCACGCCACCAGAGATAAACGAAGCCTCTCTAACTATTGACAGCTTAGAAATCTAGCTAAAAAACAAATCAAGAAAGACAAGCAAAATTACTTCTTAACATGGCAAAAAAAAAAAAAAAAACAACCCCCAAAAATGTTGGCAAAGCATCAACTATCTCCTCAAACCTGGTCACTCCTCTACCCCTGCCCCAACTACCACAAACAACACTGGTCCAATAGCTAATCAATTCAGCTCCCACTTTAAAAATACTGTTACCTCACTGCTGGTGACCAGCCTGACAAAGAACTCAATCTCCTCCTGTCATCTCTAGATCATCCCACCCATTTCTCCTTCTCACCCATCCAAACTAGCTACATAAAAAGACTCCTAGCCAAACTTAAACTCTGCTGTGCTGCAGTTGATAAACTCCCAAACTAATTCCTAAAATTAGCTGCCGCCGCTATTGCCTACCCCATATCCATCCTCATTAACTGATCCCTTTCAGAACAATACATCCCATTAATATGGAAGATATCCCATATCATTCCCCTTCACAAAGGTGGACCTTCCAAAGAATTTACAAACTACCGTCCCATAGCCATCCTGTCTCCCCTCGGTAAAATTCTTGAAAAGTGCATCTACAACCAACTCCTCAATCACCAACTCACTATCAACCTATTATCCAGTTCCCAACACGGATTTAGACCCAATCACAGTGCATGCACTGCCCTGCTATCATTCACCAATACCAATCAGCAACTGTTAAATGAAGGCCAACTTGTCTCCTCCATCTTCCTTGATATGTCCAAAGCTTTTGACACTGTCTCCCATCAGTTACTACTAAACATACTCTCATCCCATGGTCTAGACTCTACTACCCCGTCCTGGTTCAAGAGCTATCTCTCCAAACAACAGCAAGCTACTAAATGGGAAAATGACCTTTCCCCCTCTTCTCCCCATTTCGGTAGGAGTACCCCAAGGATCTATACTTGGCCCACTCCTTTTCAGCATATTTACAAATGATCTCTCTTCGGCTACTAAACATGCCTCCATTCTGCAATATGCTGATGACTCTACACTTATTTGCTCAGCCCCATCTCCCAAGGACCTTCAATCAAATATGCAAACTTCCTTCCTAAACATAGAAAAATACCTTGCAAAACATCAACTTATCCTAAACCCAAACAAAACTAAGATAATAATCTTCAGTAATAAGCAATCCAACCCCAGCCAGTCTCCACTCTCAATCCTCTCATCCAATGGCACTATGCTAGTCCCCACTACCCATACTAAACTCCTAGGGGTAACGATGAACAACTAAAATTTGACAAACATATTTCCTTAACTATCAAAAAAGTGCATACCAAACTAGGCGCCCTCTACAGAGCAAAGCCTTTCCTAACCCACAGTGCTAGAATGGCCACTGCCCAGTCTCACCTGCTGTCAACACTACTCTATAGCTCTCATGTGTTCACCAACTTGCATAAGACTGACCTCAATAATCTAGAAGCTTGCTACAATAGAATATCCAAATTCGCTACCAGTCAGCAAAACCGAACTCACCACTGCTCATCTCTCTCTCAACTGAACTGGCTTGAACTACCTAACCTCCTATCCTTCAATCAACTCACCATAGTGCATACAGTCATCCACCAATCAGACAATCTCCCTGCTCTAACAAGCCTAGTACTGCCCAGCTGCAATGCCAGACCCCTCAGATCATCAGGTAAACTCCTGCTATAAGTTAACCGTTCCCACAACCATCATGGGGAATCCCTATACTCACACAAAATAGCCAAGCTATGGAACACACTTCCTCAACCCATCGCAAAAAACCCAAACTGCCATGAGTTCAAAAAACTCCTAAAAGAATTCTTAGCAAATTACTGGCTCTGCTCCTGTCTCAATCCAGGCTAATTGTAACCCTTTACTTCTCCTACCTCCCTCTATTCACTCAATCTTAAATCCCCTATACCCACCATCTCTCCTACTCAATCATCTGCCTGCCTCTTCATACCTCTCCTCTCAACTAGGCAACCAGAAATAAAATCTATACTAAGCATCTACCTGTCTATTAACTTATCTTCTCTCCTGTAAATAAGAAACACTCTACTAGAAACACTGGCTGTTGTCACTTCTCTGGCTCCTCAAGCCAGCAGCTGTCTTTCTGTTAAATAAAATCATATGCTTAAATATATATTACAATGAAAATGTATACTAGCTTCCTAGCTATGCCTGTATTTACCTGTAATAAGTTGCATTACTGAATTGTTTAGTGTTTTAAATAGTGGAGCTTTTCTCCCCGGGTCTCCGCTGAAAATGGGCTCCTGGCCCAGTCAGACACTACCCAGTTAACAAATGTAATAAATAAATAAATAAATAATGCTTACAAATTCTCTCTCCACAGGAACTACAGGTATATGGGTGTGGTAGCCCATATTATGAGTAGATAATTATGTGTTTAGATGTCACAGACTGTTAAAATCATTAGCGCAAATGTGTTTATCAGCCATGTTCAGTCAGAAATAAAATGTGTAATCCCAGTATGCCGTATGCCTGGAGTGTCTATTAAAAGTTGCTGCAGTCAATTAATACAGCCTATGCAGATGTCCTCTGCAGCCACTGCTATTGGGTTCTATTCCCACGAGTGACAGCCAAGGCATGGCAGCTGTTTAGTGTCTGTACTGTACACATACATGTCTTTCAAGTGTCACAATCTCACGTTATATAACTAATAGTGTGTAATCCACCTCTCACAGGATTACCATGGAAATGATAACCTAGATTGCAAAGTATCACCAAATCATCCCACAGAACACCTTGGCAGTTATATAGGTCCACCTGATGTGCAAGTGTTCTGTGTAGTTGTGTACCTGCAGTTATTACTGCTTGACCCATTCTGTCCCATGCAAATAGCTTGAGAGGTATGTACATGCTACATCAACTATAGGAAACTTGTACGCACTGTACACATAAACAAATTATAGACCCATATAGTAAATAGTAGTACTGTTGTCAAAGAAATAACTGGAAATTTTACAAATGGACTGTTTTCTCTCTCTCCCCATCCCTAATCTTCATTTATTTCTTATTGTTATTCATTGGTTATGGTTTACTATTAACATATGTTGTTACAATAACTGTATTTTGGGGCATGCATTTTTATTATTGCTTTGTTTTATAATGGTTGCATATTAACATATTTTGTTACATTACCTATTTTGTTGACATTATGCTGTAACTCTTACTGGCATACTGTTAACATACTGACTGTTTTGTTATTTATTGTTGTTTCACATATTATCTTTTGATATGTAATTGGGTTATTTCCAATGTTCTGCCATGCTGTTATTACTGACAATGATTTGTTCACAACTAACCTATACTTATTGATATACCTCCATTACTACAGCATGTCAGGTAGGGCGTTTCCTGGTGATCCACCTACCTTGCCTCAACTGGCTATGGCACTGAGTCCTAGCACATTTGGGACCCAGACCAGTGGTGTCCCCTCCACTGCTCCTGCACCACCTGTGGCATCAGGTGTGACTGCCTCAGGGGATGGGGCCAGGCCTCCCCCTAGCAGCTGTGGCAGTGGGGGTGTTGTCACCCCGACTGAACTGCTGGTCATGGTGCAAAGGAATGCATCTTTTCCTACCCAACTTACCTCTCCGCATGTACTCATTCCACTCTCACCTTAATAAAAAAAAATGGGCACATGTCCCAAAAAAAATCTCCCCATACATAGCTCTCCATGTTGCACATGTGTCCACTGGACACAAGTAATTTGGTCCAATTGGCTTGACAATACAATAATTTTGTCCTCACCCCTCTCTCTGGAGTTTGAGAGTTCAAATTCATCTACAAAATCTGTCAAAATGTACAGCTGTTGCTGTACAAGAAATGGATAGTTATGTTTTTTTTCCTACACCCTTACTGCACATCCCTACCTGCTTTTCACTATGTTTTTCCCCCTGCTTACCCCCATTTCACCACTTTCCTATATCCCCTTTTTTTCTTTATATTTTTTTAGCATGGAGCTGCATGGCGTGCTGCTTCACGCAGCTTTGCCTAGCTCAGCTAAATAGAGCTCTAGTAAGTATATGTGTTTATAACATTGTAAATCACATGTACAAAATAAATACCTCTGCCATGTTTCAAACCCAAGCTTATTACACCTGCAGCACACTGCATTAACCCGCCACGCAGATCTTAATTAAAACAGGTGTTTGCATCAAAACATAGTGATTGCCACTTACAGTCATTAGGCATGTCTCAGCAGAGCTGCACACTACACTGCACCTCACAAACTGGAATTAAAAATTAATGGGAAAAATAGGAGTGTTCCTTGGACTCTGGTGCAATAATACACTACTAGACAGCCAAAGACATAAAATGGATGTAAGTGAGGTCTGTGATAGCAGGTAAATATGGCCTTGTATCAGCAGCATGTAGAAAGATACCTGCTGAGGCAGCAATGGCAAAGAACATGTTCAACTTGGACCCTGGGGCAGAAATACAGGCATAGAAAGCCATGCACATACTGATGGATGCAGAGAATGTGTGACACAGCCTGTATGTCTGCACATGTTTCTTGCAAATACACCTGTTGTAGCAGTGACTCAGTAGCTCAGTCTGTTAAATGCCTTACATGGAGTACACTTTGCCACACCCAGGCCCGGGTTCAAATCCAGTCTTGTGTTGCAGTGCAATTACATTATTGTGAAGACAGCAATTAATGACTGAGTCATGCAATCTTTATCTAAGTACTATATCAGAGCCACAGACTGGTGCAGAGGCAATTACCTGCTTATGAAAAGTACCTTAAAAATGCAAACAGCTAGTTATGGGGAACAAGTCTGCATGAGACTTACCAAACACAGAGAGCATATTTTCAAAAGATTACTGGAAGCAAAGTTCAACAAAGGAGTACTGCACTCAACCAGGTATGTAATTGATTTCTCCATATAAGAGGATGCAGATGGGAGGATGGAGATTTGGGGAATAAGAATCATGGCAGTAAGCCTGTCTTAGATTTATGGTAATGACATGTCATTGATACTCAGCTGTCCTACACTTACAGGCATGCCTCTCACATGTCCCCAATTTCCACTCACATCTTAGCTCTCTCCCCGTTATTCCTCCTATAGTGGTTGGCTGTTGTAGGGAAGCTAGTGAATTACACATAAAACATAGTGACAATAAGTAAGGGTGTATACTCCTGTAATGTTGGACAATGCACACTAATTCACCTCCTCTCATTCTGTCATTGTCTCACATAAATAGTTCTAACATTTTAAAAGTGTCCCTGATTGTCCCTGGTGTCCTCTGGCTAAGTCCGTGATCCTGTTTACATTGTTCCCTGTCTGGATGAGAGCTATGCCTAACATAGCTGTTAACCTGTTACAGCAAGATATCTGAACAAAGCTATAATTAATGGAGGGACAAAGGACCTAAATTAGGTACACTGTAACTATTACTCGTACAAAGTACGGAAGTGAATAGAATAACAGATGTTACAGCGGCATTACTGTGTTTTGCAGGGTATGGCATCTTATACTCAGATGTCTGTCTTTATTTTATGACATCAGTCATCAATGATTGGCCAATCTTTTGTCAGTAATCCACAATGTTGTGTGAAAAATGACCAAAACTATGAGGCAAACATCTTGACATTCTGCAAACATCTGTGTAGTTGAGAGGTATGATGCCTACAGGGAAGATGTACTATAGCAGGTTTTCATTGTTTTCTGCTGGACTATCCACATATATTGGTTGTAAAAGCACACTGCTATTTGTCTGGCAGTGGCTGTATGACATATCAGTGGGTGTTTGCCTGTATGGGACACACCACAGTAGACTGAAGTGCTGAGTGTAGGAACATATAGCAGAATCTTTCATGGCACACAGGGACATATCCCAGTATTCCTACTATCTTGGTGGAATCCACACTTGTAGTGTGTTGCCAGACAGTGGGGTATTATGTGTGAGGGAGCTATGGATAGTGCAGGCCATTATGGGTGTGCTAGATCAGTACATAGTGGATGTCCACATATCTGATCCTGTAGTGCGCTCCACTTTTGTTGTCTTTCAGGAGCCATGTACCACAGAAGACATGCCCCTTTCTCAGATGCAGAGAATGACATAATAGTGGATGGACTGAGACAGCACCATTAGATCTTGTTGTCCAGGGGGAGGCATAATTGGGAACAGCAGGCAGCATTGTGGGCAGACCTTGTGTGGGATGTTAATCAGACTTGCCAACGGCACAGGACCTATGAGAAGGTCCGACACCAGGCCACAGACATGCTGAATGTTGCATGATGAAGGGCAGCTGATGTTGCCAGGGATCATACCACCACTGGTGGGGGGCCTGCGACAGAACAACCACTCTCAGCCACAGAGGAATTCCTGGTGAACCTAGGAACACACAACAGCTCCCAGGCATCCATCACAACATACATCATGGAGGTGGTTGCCACAGTGTCCACAGCAGAGGAGCGTCCAAGTAAGTGTAATGTGTTCACCAGTGTAATACTGTCTCAGTCATTATGGCAGGCTGTACATACCTGTTCATGGGTGTCAGGTCTATCTGCATTGGGGAGGTGTTTTGGTTTATGCGCAGTTGTGCACACATACTCAGAATGTCAGCAATACAGCCAGTATCCAGTAGCTACTGTACATGTGGATATATGCACATATTACTTTGTAGTGCTGCAACATTTGGTGGTGCTGACAGTACCTCTCCCTCACCTTTTCATAGGTCCATCAGGTTTGGCCCATGTCTATGGTCCTGTACCTGGTAAATGTGATACTGTTTTTTATGGATCATATATACCCTATGAAAGTTAAGGGCTGCCATATTGCCCTATGAACAAATGTTGTGTCTAGCCAGAGTAGTATATTTGTATGTTCCATTCTGGAACAGTTAACTGTGGTTCATAGACTGGGTAATCACAAGTGTGTATGTGAATGACCAACGACACATTTGTACTTATAGTTATGAGCGGCTAGACAGCCTGGTTTATATGAGGCAACTACTCCGAGAAGCTTGATCAAACACAAAAGGGAGATGGTACATACCAGAGGCAGTGACACTAGTACTGTCATACCATTCTCACAATAGGTATACTGGGTTTTATGTGTATGTCTGTCAGGTATACTGTCATATTACGTACCTTACAGACAATATATTCCCTTGCATACATGCAGCAGGTCCATACATACGATAGCATATTATAGTACTCCTTACAAGTGGTTTGTAGGTGAGTGACTTACCTTGCGAATGCAGCAGTTGACAGAACTGTAGTTCAGGGCTGACTCTGTCTGATGCAAGCAGTACACAACCAATACATGGTTAGCTACAGGTCGTGTGGGTTGCCTGGCATCATTTTTACTATATGTATGTAAGCTGGAGTAAGGTGTCAGTCCCTAAGGACCTTGGTTGTCAGTGCATGTGCTATGCGTTGTCTCTTGGCAAAGGCCAGGGCATACTGGGCACACCTACATCTGCCTACAGGGATATCCTCAGGGGTTTCCTCCTCCAAGTCCCCCTGTGGGTGTGGCTGTGGGGACCTAGGCACTAGTGGGGGCTATGTATCCCTTCCCTTTACTGATTCTGTTGCAGCTGTTTCCACAGGATCATATTGTCTAGCATGGCACATACTGTGAACATCTATGCATGTGTGGCTGGAAAGTACTGCAGGGCTCCACTAGATATATCAAGGCACCAGACCATGACTTCAACAGCCCAAACACACTCTCTATGATATTCCTAGCTTGTGTGTGTGCCTCATTGTGGCTTTCTTCAGTGGGTGAGTGTGCATTTCTGATAGGTGTCATCATCTATGGTTCCAGTGCATTGCCAGCATCCCCCAGTAAATGGCCGTGAGGAATGTCCCTTCTACCAAACATCTGGTACAGCTGTGATGCATGCCAGATATGGGAGTTGTGATAACTGCCAGGGTTGCCAGCACACACATTCATGATAATGCCCTGGGCATTGCGCACGACCTTACAGGTGAATGGAGTGATACCTCTTGTTGTTGACATAGATTCTACCCTCCTCAACGGGTGGTGCCTTGATGTGTATGAGTGCAATCTATGGCACCCAGTACCTCAGGGTAGTGTGCTACACAGTAGAAGTGTTGCATACTGCTGGCCCTCTCCTTAGGGATGTGGGGGAAATAAATGTGCTCACTGGCATGTGGTAGCATGGCATCCAGGAACTGGTGGAGTACCCTGGATGCTGATGCCTGTGAGACCCCAGTCATGTCCCCAGTTGGTCTTTAGATTATACCTGTAGCTAGTACCCTAAGAGCTACACATACCTTTGATTCCACTGGGATGGGTTCCCCTCTGTTGGTTCTGAGTCTGAGCTGAGGGTGGCAGAGCTCAGTGAGTTCTTGTAGTATGTCCCTGTCCACCCTGTAGTGCTATACAATCTCAAGTGCATATAGCTCCTGGAAGGTTACCCTGGGCCTGAAAACTCTTCTCCTTCTCACTCTAGGCCTATTGTCAGCTGCAGCAGCAGCAGCAGCATTGACCTCAGCATCTAGCATGTAGCAGACTTGCAGCAGCCCCTAGCATTCCTTCAGTTAAAACATACAAGTCTGTACTCCACTGGTGCAGAGTATGGGGGTGAAATCAGATTGTAGGGTATATGCAACCTTTATAGTGCTCTACTGTTGGTGCTGATTGTGTGATTGTATGATTGGCTACCTATGATGCATTCCATCATTGGGGACTGTTAATGGCCCTAGTTTAAATGAAACAAGGGTCATCAGTAATTAGCATACTATTGGCTTTCTCAACCCATTTTTTTTTTTTTTGGACAGCCTTCCTTGGTCAGCACTGTGGCGCACCACACAAACATGCACCACAAAGGTAAACAATACTCAGCAGTCACTGCACATACCCCCATGAAAGGTCACTCTCAGCACAGCAGCGTGCCATGCACTGAAACATGCGCCCTGAAGGTAAACAAAGCTTAGTGGCCAGTGTACACCCCGCCACCACTGAGCACAATGGTGAGTCATGTAAACAGGCACAGCTGAGCTCCAGTGAGCATACAAGTCCTCAGACACACTTCCCCCGCTGGATGTCTGCTACTTCTTCTCTGGACACCAACATGGTTCTGTGCCTACATGAATGGGATCTGAAGACATGCATACCCATTTGTGCTGTTCAGTAACCACACCTCATTTGCATAGGGATCTGTGCACACAAGGTGGAAACTACATGATTCAAGGCCCTGCCTCATTGGCAACAACCCAATTGCACCATTGTAGGGTCCTATAATACATTGCTGTCACATGCTACTAAATTTGTTTTTACAATTTTTTCTTAGTTTTTTTCATAACTGTATGTTTGCACACTGAGGCATGCCACACATACATACACAGATTATTAAAAAAATAAAAAGTATTTTCCATACAGTTTTGGAAACACAGTGGATAATTCTGCACATATCTGTGTCTGCTATCCTTTTTCTGTCCATTGAACTATACTTTTGCAGCCCCTGTTGTCTGTTTAAATTCCTGTACAAGGAATTTTTCTGTGTACACTATGGACATCAACACGCGGTCTGCAGGACTGCCTATCTACTTACTGGATCCCTCTACCGCCCTCATTTGCATGCAACTCACCTGCTTATGAGGTGATGTGTATGCCATGGGTACGTCTGTGTTGGCGCATGCCAAGGTCCAGCTCTGTTTACTGGATCACAAACCTGCTAACTTTCGTGTAAGCAGTGTGCCATGATGCCTACATGGAAAAAAAGTCAGTGTGGGCTTTATTACATTCCCTCCTTAGTCTACACTTAGTGTAGGTCTTATCGAATCTGGTCCCATCTTTTAGTAGTTCTGATGCCGTTTGTTTTGTGGATGTGCAAAAGGTTCATCAAAATAGGGTCCAGGGATGCCTTGTATGCCAGGCAAAGATCACCTCTCAGTAGTCCATATCATACCAAGTAAATAAGCAGGGCTTTGATGTGATCAGCATAGGACATTGTGCTTACTCCCTGTATTCTTTTTGTAAGAAACCTTTCTGGATATTCCAGTTGCTGCATCTGTCTAGTCAGATTCATAGTGAAGGGGGAATAATATTCTGTGATGGGTCTGATGAAGGTTAGTAAAGTTAATAATCAGGATTCATATATCGACATATACACGGTACAGGATTTTATTCTAACCTCTGGTTATTAGCTAAGCTTGTAATACTCTGCTTACTGATAGCCTACTATTTACCTATGGACCTATTACTGACCAAAGAGCGGTCTTTATCTGCAACATGCATGGACCTATGTTCGTCTACACCCCAGTACATGGTATTACTTACATAACAAGGCCAGTGGGTGTATTGTGGCTCCTTGTGCAGTACTGAAGACCATCAAATAGAAAACCACAAATCATCAATTTACTAGAACTCTGACCCCAAAATCAATTTCATAATTCACTAAAGTTTACTACTGGCCACAAACTGCCATTAGACTGCTGTTGATGCAATATCTTGTCTACTGATGTATTTGCAGGCAAGAAAATGGCTGAGGAGTGGCAAAAGCAGTTTCTACATGTCAATAACTTGTCACAAAATGCATTACCTAATCTTAAAGCACAACCTCATACTCCACAATACAGCTTTCAACTGTCACTGCATTAGTAGAATGTTTCTGTTTTTCATCATATTGTTGCCATGTCCACCATGAAATGTCTGATTTTCTGGAAAATTACTGGGGATGACAGTCAATCAATAATGTCATACCATACAGTTTCATATTTTATATTTTTCAAAAAATGTATGTTGACACAAAACCTGTAGTTTTATTATCATTTTAAGTGAATATAAATAATATTTTAAAAAATTGCTTCTGATTTAGGGTCTTTGTCCACTTTTGTTTTTTGGCTTCATCCCTTATTCTTCAGCAAAGACGTTAAGAGCTATGCTAGACAAACATACAAACACACAAATATATATAAAGAGACAGAGAGAGATTATCAGACATAATGCTGAGTTTAAAATTCATATGCATTGCCTAATTCAAGACAATATTATCTACTAGACCTTATAAGTAAACTGACTGTGCATGCCTGTGGGGTTTAGCCAGCAAGGAAGAAGATAATATGACTGCCAAACAAGCTAGTTTTTGAAGCATTGCTTACTTGAGTTTACCTACTGCAGTGTTTGTAATTAAATATATGATGGGATTAAGTGGCTATGCTGGGAAACTTTTCTTGCTAATGGGCATATGGTGTCTACTCTTTGCTGTGCAACGCAGGAAAATTATTTTCAAAGCAGTCTGAGGGGAATTCTGCAGAGAAAAGGACTGCCCTGGTATGTTGTCATCCTGCCTGCATACTGTTAATAATTTATACGCCTTAATACTAATCATTGTGTTGCAACACTGCTGTAGCCAGCATAGCAGTGAAAAGTTCATAGGGACAAAAAAAACCCTTGTAGTAAAAATGCAAACTTCTTATAACACTGCTGTCATTGCTAACCAAACATCGAAAAAAACCCACAAAGAAAGACCAAGCAAGTTAAGTATTATAGGTATCAGTGGCTAGCAATATCAGATATGCAATGAAAATTAAAAATATGGCATACTTTTTGTGTTTGCCTTTTATACGAGATATCAGTGTTGCATCCTGTTTTACTGTTGTTTATTTATCTGCACAGCTGAGTGAGCTGAACTGCAGGTGTCCTTTTCCAGTCATGAGATAGCTACAGTATTGTAGCTATGGAAATTAATATAATATGAACACGAAAAAAAAGCCAGTATAAGGAAGAGATTGGAAAAATGTGCTACATAATACTGTTAACTCAATAGATATTAAGTACAACATGCAGTTAATGCCACCAATGTATAATTCCACTGTATGCCAAACTGTTTGTCTAAACCATGGTGATTGTTTCTATGTTTTGTCATTTATTCTGCTACATTCATCTCTAAATCCATGCCATGACATGAGATGTGTGGAAAATGCTGACAAAGAAAAGCAATGGCAAATATAGCATGTGTCTGTTAAAGATCTATGCTGCAGTTTAAAATGAAAAAAAAGTGAAGTGCACCAAACAATTTCCATTCTTTTCTGACCTAGTGTTTTCCATTAACTAAAATAGCAATTACTTAATGTGGTGCACAATATAAGTTTACTAATTAAACCCCGCAGCCATCCATTAGAGGATAATCTTGCCAGTGTACTTGTTCTGATCATTGTTAAGGAAAAAAATATTTATTTTATTCATTCATTTTCTGATATTCAATTTATCTTGTTCAGAGTCACAGTTTAAAACTGAGGTTGTCCCGGCAAGCAAGGGCATAAGTCAAACAACAAGGTCTGAATGGAATGGCAGTCCATCACGGGGTGTATATACACACGTGTCTACTTCATAAGATCAACAGACCATTTGATCGACATTCATTTGGTCGACAGCTCATTTGGTCGACAACCAGTATTCAAGGCAAAAACCTAGGATTTGCCCCCCTTCCCAATGTAGTGCGACCCATGAGTTAATATATATAGTTGGGGGGGATGTGGGAACAACCCCCTACATTGGGGGGTGTGGGAGCCCCCCACCTATTTTCGTTTAAAAACATGAAAATACAACAAAACTACACATTTTAAATGAAAATAGGTGGGTGGCTGTGTCCCCCACACCCCCTAACTATATATATCAACTCCAGGGTCGCACATCATTGGGGAAGGAGGCAAATCCCTGTTAAGTGCCTTGAATACTGGTTGTCGACCAAATGAGCTGTCGACCAAATGAATGTCGATCAAATGGTCTGTCGATCTTATGAAGTAGACCCATACACACACATACACTCATACGGGGAATTTAGAAAGATGGTCAGTTCACTCATCAGCATGTCTTGAGCCTTTATAATGCAATAGCAATTCTCACGTAAACAGAATATTGCAACTTAAACATCAAAAGTTCATAATACTGTATACACAAAATGCTGTCAACCAAAATATTTCACAACAGCCAAATTACAGCATTTCTATAGGGAAGAGGTGAGCTCCCTTGCACCTCTATGATGAGGTATTTGTGACAACACCCTACCTATCTAAATGTACTGACTATAAGATACTGCAAAAAAGTGAGTAAAAAGGTATATTAAAGAAAAATCACCTTTCCTTTCCTTTTTACACCATATCACTGATCAGTATTATCTTGCCACTTAACCTGCAGACATCAAAAACCAGGGCAAAGGCTCTTAAAAAGTAAATACATCTGGCCAAAAATCTGCATAGCTAATTAGCGTGAAATTTGCATTCCTAATAACATAACTCCTTTCACTTCCAGTAATGCTAAGAGATACTACCAATCAGATACATAAAGATAGCAAGAGTGACAAAAATGACATAAATATAAGCAGAATAATCAGAGAACTCACTTGTGTAAAAAAAGTGGATTTCTTTCTGCCTCTCTTCCTCTGTCTTTCTCTATCGCTCTACGTAAAAGAACCAAAACCCCAAACATCAACACCTACTCAAAAATCCAAAGAATTATTCCTCTCATGCAGAGCAAGCAATTAAAAAAATGAAAAAAAAAAGTGCTTCATTAATACCTGTAATATATGTTCCACAAGAAATTATCCACCCACTCACACAGTAACAATGCAATAAAAATTCTCATCCTATACCTGAAATCTTTAAGCACACATTTCATAAAAAATGTCATCACAATACTTATCATAAGTACCATACCCTCTACATTTCCCTACTGAAAATGCCAGTGCCTGAAAAAGTTTAAGAGTGTATGCCATCATGCATACAAGTATAATCCTGTGAAGCATTCTTTGGACCTCTGAACATCCATTATATTACAGATGACATTGCAGGAACCCTGACACTGAATAACACAATCTCACAGAATGACTGTGAAGTTGCCAATGTAATTTATTTATTTTATTTTACATTTGTTAATCGGGAAAGCCCGGCTGGGCACAGGTCCATTTTCAGTGGAGGCCCGGGGAGAAAAGCTCCAATTACATAAATTGACAAGTTCACAAAGATAGATGTTTACATTCAGGAAGTTAACATTTTAACCCTGACAGCATATTACATAATTTAAAGGTATATATGAGCAACTTAGGGAAGACATTACATGATACATTCAGAACATGACATGTTATATATAGAATCCATTCAACAGTTAGAAGATAAAATAGTTGGTAGTATCCTGATAGTCCAATGCATTTAATTTCTCAGGTATTACACAAAGTAATTGTGAGTAGCTTAAGGGATGACATTTCATAGTACACTTAGAATATGACAAATTATACATAGAATTAAATTAGTAGTTGGTGGAATAGTAGATAAAGTAGTTGGTGATGCTTGATTATCATGACAGTGAAATGCATTTTATTTCTTATAGTCACATTTGGACCATAATTAGGGTGTGAAGCTTTGTTAATGGAGAGTATGGGAGCTATCTAGAATCCAGGTTTTTATCCTGGTGTAAGACAGGAGCATAGCCTGTTGTTCATGAAGTGAGTTTTAAGAAGTTTTTTGAATTGAGTGGTAGAATTATTGGATATTAATTTGGCAGGAAGGGAGTTCCAGAGTTTCGAAATAGAGTGGCTATAGACAGATTTACCTGCCTCGTTGTTATGTTTGGTGACTTCTAGGTGATTTAGGGTACTAGACCTCAAGGTTCTAGCTGTGGTGTGAGGGTGTATAAGCTATTGAAGAGCTGGGATTTTGTCAGAGTTGTAAAATACTTTGTGTGCTAGTGACAGTTGATTTAGTTGAAGTAATTGTGGGAGTTCTAGCCAGTTAAGTTTGTTGAGGGACTCACAGTGATGTGATCTGTAGGGTGATTCTGTAGCAAATCTTGCTACCTTATTATAGCAGGTTTCTAGTTTATTTAGATCAGTTTTATGAAGGTTAATTAGCACAGGGGATGCATAGAGCAGGGTAGATAGTACGTGTGTCCTGGCTATTGTTGTTTTAGATTGCTTTGAAAGATAGTGTTTGTCATGACAGAGCAGTCCTAATTTTTGGTGAACTTTCTTTATGGTTTGGGCAATGTGTAAATCAAATCTAAGGTGGTTATCAATTTCTACACCTAATAGTTTGCTGTGGGTGGTAGGGATGATAGCAGTCTTGTTATTAGAGGTGATAGTAAAGTTTTCTGTTAGGGGGAAGGATCTATGAGAGCTGAAGAGGAGTAAATTTGTTTTATTAGGGTTAAGAATGAGCTGGTGATTGGTGAACTAAGTTTCGGCTAGTGAGAAGCACTATTGTGTTTGGGAGAGGAGGTGTTCAGGCATGGGAGCTGCACATATGATACTGGTGTTGTCTGCATATTGGATTAAAGAGGCTTTAAATGTGGCAGATGGGAGTTGATTAGTGAAAAGAGCGAAGAGTAAAGGACCTAAGATGGACCCTTGGGTTACTCCAATGGAAACAGGCATTAAGGAAGATATTTGGTTCTGCAATTGTACTACCTACTGCCTACCTGATAGATAGCTCTTGAACCATGTAATAGAGGAGGAACTAAGGTTCCACATAGAGAGTGAGTGAAGAATATTAAGGTTGGTAACCATGTCGAAAGCTTTGGATAAATCCAAGAATATAGCAGATATGAGTTGTCCATTATTTCTGTGATTAACGGTGTTAGTGAATGATGTGAGTGCAGCGGTGGTACTATGGAAGGGTCTAAAGTCATGTTGTTGAGAAGATAACAATTTGTTGTCTAGCAGGTAAGCCATGAGTTGTATGTGTATTACCCTCACCAGGATTTTAGATAAGGGCGATAGTATGGCAATAGGCTGATAGTTGTTTAGTTCAAAGGACTTACCCCCTTTGTGTAGCGGTATGCTATGAGATATTTTCCATAAATGGAAATTTAAATGGAATAATATGGAAATTTGTAACTCAGCACCAAAACACTGACCACTACTGCCCAGCCAACTGCCACACAGTAAATCAAACTATCACTAATGGTGACAACACTCCCATAAATGAAGTATACCATGCCAAAATAAATAAATAAATACAATATCTCATTTCCTCAATGAGCACACACTTATTTACACACACACACACACACACACACACACACACACACACACACACACACATACACCCACAAGTATACTTGGAGAAAAGAAGGAAACAGAAAAGTAACTTAAGCTTTCTTTTCAAATAAGGCACAATATTTGGGCAAAACAGTTGACAGTGGTGATAGAAAAACTACTAGATGAAGTCCACAGACATGCCTTAGAAACTGGATTTATAGCACCACCTTGGAAACATGAAAGGCAAACACACATAAACACACACACACACATACACACACACACACACATCCCTCAATGGCACCGACTTCCTTACTTCTCTACAGGGTAGTGCCTCACTATGTTACCTTTCTTACTTACACCCAACAGGTAGCAAAATTAAGTTCACATGGAAGTGTAGTAAAGCTATTTTAGCTCTTTGCAATGAGGGAAAAACACAGACTTCACTTTATTATTACAAATGCATTCCAGGCAGGTGAAGCAGCTTATCCAACGCTACTAACATATGAACTGTACATAATTTGTAATGTTTTATCTTTTCAAAGTATTTGTTCTTCTACCGAGTAAATGATTTATTTCTTAGTGTATAATACAAGTCAATCTGTACATTCATTTTTCTTTATTTTTACCATATTTTTTCTCAGAATTTCACTAATCAAAGATTAAACAATTAAGGAGAGTAGTCAGTCAGATGAGTGTACAAGACAAAGTTGTGTAAAAAGGCATAACAATATATTCCAATGTACCAGGTCACTAGGTTGGATATTGTCATTGATAGCTGAGGCACATCTGCACATATCCATGCTGCTGTAACCAGATGCATTTTATCTGATAGTTTGCATTTACAAACATATCTTTTAATTTCTTTAAAAAGTATAAAAGACAGCTTCACTAATTATTGTAATTGTTTGCACCAGCACAGCTGCAAATTAAATGACAGGAAACTGAAATATTACCTTAAATTCAACGTTTGCAGTTTAGCAGTGTTAAAAAAAGAAACACTACAGTCTCGGTTTTGTCTACTTTAATGCAAGTCTTCCTCCAGTCACAACCACTCCAAAGTGCTACACACTTATGCTTTGTTCTCATATATTAATATTTCTAACTTCTTGAGTATTTTTTGCAATTCCTGCAGGCTCAACATATAATCAGTAGTGAGCTGTGAAGCTCCAGTTGTGTCATACTATCACAGCAAATGTCAAAGATGAAGTTGTTGGTAACCATACAAAAAAAAAAAAACTGAAGCAGTCAAAAGGTCAGATTTGTATTGGGTAAAAAATTAAGTCTCAAATCAAAACCAGAACATCTAATTTTAAAGCATTTCATTATCGGAATGCAGTTACAACACTGGCCGTTATCAATAAGTCATGTAAAGGGAGGACAAAATGGAAATTTGATGAAGAAAGTGTAAATGAGGCTAGAAATCCAAAAGCACCAATGAAATCTGTACAGTTGAGAGGTATGATTATTATACATAGATCACACCATCTGCAAAAAACCAATACCGAACACAGGAGGACTTTACCAAAACATGCATGACACTGCAAGTGATGGCAAAATGTTTTGGCATGCCATATTATTCTCATCTTTGGATCTGGGAGGAAAGTGGAGGCCATCATGGAAACCAGTTCAGAAATAAGGAAGACAGGCAGACTCAGCATTTTACTTTAAGGTAAGTACACTGGGCATCCTGGTTTTCTGTCACAACCTGTTACAAGGAGTGTAAGTGTAACACAAAACAATATATAGAGTTAAGAACAATTAGCTAGCATGCAGCTGAGAGTTCTTGAAAGAGACCATCAGGGATAGAACATATAAAGCATTTTTACCCCCAAACCTTTGGTCTAGGCAAGTGCGGCTTGGATACCACATAGAAAGCTAAGATTTTAGCTGCTTCAGGTAGGGGGTCAAAAGTGTGTAAACTTGTGGTGTGGCTGTTATATAATACAGGAGAAATGTGGCTGAGGTAAAGAAATATCCCATAACATTACAAGAGATGTCTGCTGGAGGAAAGTGATGCTTAAAAAGATGATATATTCCTGGTTGCCTGCAAAACTAGAGGGCTGCAAACATGGTTATCAAGCATAGGGGCAATTAATTTGATCAGCCATCAAGTATGAAAATAAAAAAAACAGCCAAACAAGCAGTAAATAAAACATTCCAGTTGTGCTGTATTTCCAAGCTGTCCATGTTGGCAAGTTGGATGAATTTGAAAACAGAGGGAAGAATTTCAGACTAATGCGAGTACCTTAAGAAGCCTTTTAGGACTACTATACAAAAGCCTGTTACCTGCAAGTGAAGCCTCTACAGATCTGGATAGGATATTAAATCATATCCACAGAGTAGAGAAATGAAACAGAAACTCACTCAGCATGAAGAAAGTGGTGTGCAGGCTTCGTTCATTTAAAGTGAAAACAACAGCATTAATAAACAGATCAAGATTGCTCAAATGTAAACAAATTGCTGGAATGACAATTAAGGTTTCCCCATAGTACTCATGTCCTATTGGCTGTTTTAAAACAGATTGATTTTCCAATCTATTAGTGAAATGCAGAAAAGGCATTGGCTAGTACCTTGGGTTGCTTATCTGACTAGACTTGTATTTGTACAGGAAGGACACTGGAAATACCTATGAATCCCTTGATGGAACAATGGCTGTCATGAAGGCTTTGGACATTATGAACTCCATAAGCATCAGTATAGTCATATAACGGTAAATAGTGAAATTCCAATGAACTATGCAGTGATCAGAAGAAGGCAGTTGGATGAAGGGGTTGGTGTTGACATCATGCAACTTAACAACAATGGCAGTCGTGATGAGCTGCTTAACAGACAAGTCTTAAGCATCTTACACACTCTTGAAGGAGGAGCTTAAGGTGGTGTCAGACCCAATAAGAATCACAGAAGAGATCAAACATGAAGTAGGAGCAGAAGGAGCACTTACTAAGAAATGAGCAGACTGAAGTGCAGCTTGCTGGAAAAACTGATCAAGGTTGGACTACTGAACCTATATCAAATCAGACAAGTGAGGGTTTGGAAAGAGATCACCTTGCTAAGGGCTTTTATAGCATAGGCTAGAGGGATGACTGACTTAGAAAATGCCTGTTGGTGATGCTCTAGCCTGCAGAAGATGTAATTGAACAGGCCTCATGTTGTACTATGTCAGCTCCATTTCTGAGCTTCTTAAATTATGTAAATGGTTAAGATTAGTTTTGCTTTGTGTTGAAGAGACACAGTACAAAATGTCCATTGCGACATTTAATGTTACCTGTTAGTTCATTAAGACTGCAAGTCTGCTGTAAGTTCTTAGATCCTAATTTCTTACTGCTTCATGTAAATTATATGCATTCAGGGAATGTAAATTTCTGTTTTTGGGGTTCAAGCAAATGGGAACATCAGATGAATGGAGAAGTGAGTCCCATTATCTAAGTGTAAAATTCACATATAAATGGTCCCAGCAGGCATAATCTGAGGTACATATGCGGTATGAGCTATTCTACTGGTATGGCGGGGAGTCTATTATTTCTAGCTTTCAGTCAATGCCCTTTGGGGTTAAATATATTGTGACTTTTAATGCATTGTCAAAACAGTTCCCTACTTACTCCCTGGGTGAAGGCACACCATGTACATATAATCAGGTAGAGCTATGTTAGGTTGACAATATTAAGACTCATCTGAAAGCATGAGCTAAAAGCATTAATAAATTACAGACCATGTGGATGGTAGATTTACATGTTATTTGTAATGTTCTAAAATGAACAAGTACATTATAGTATATTTGGCCAGTTGGGGAAGTAGTATAGGTACTAACAGGACTGTGGATGAGTTCATTAGTGAAGGTGAGAAGACACAATTGGGTGCAACCACCTCCTCCAATACCTGGCTAATGGATTGTCAATGGATAGTTGAAGTGTTTTTCTGAGAACAGAAGTGGGACCCAGTAGACATATTATAAAGGTAGAACACCTCTTGGTGGAAGGAGGCCAGGGCCTAGTAAGGGCATTCAGAGGCTGGCAGGTATCTACACAAGGGAATGAGGGTGTCCATTTATCATCACTTGCAATAATTGGGGTGCTTGCATTGCTGCACCTGTGCCTCCACTATAAAGTACAATGCCACTGCTTCTTCTTTAAATACATACTTTTTGTAGAGCTGTTAGTTTTTCTAGATGTCTGATATAATGAAACTATGTGATGTTAATGATGTTTTCAACATAACAATTGTATTTCTACTCTGTTTAAGCAAAAAGGGTTTACTCACCATTATCTATCTATTGTTAAGTTGATTTTACGGGTCTATATTAGATGCTTGAAGTTACTGAACTTCGAATACGATATGATCGACACCATATCATCGAAGTCCAGTAACATTGAACACCTAATAAAAATAGTAAAAAACATAAAGAAACAGAACTACTTCCTTTAAGTAGGGAGGCAAGCCCCCCCTGCATCCCCCACATGGGGGGGCTGTGCCCCCCACACCCCTCGCTACTTAAATATTCCAACTCCGAGACCGCAATACATTGAAGTAAACGGAAATCTCCCCTTACGGAGATTTCCATTTACCTCTTTGATGTTCTGCGGTTTTGCTCTTTACATGTCGACAATGTCAGATTCAACATTGTGATCATTTGCGGTTCTAATATAGACCCGATTTTACCGCAGTGTGTTATTAAGGTCCTTTCAATGTAAATTACTGAGGTATATAAAACTTGTTTTATACATACTGGCAGACTGTAATGTATTAATTATAGGGTAGGTTACTGTATGTAATGGCAGTGGTAGACAGTGAAAAGTTAAGCTGTGGGGTGAGGGAGTTAATTTAAGGAATAAACAGTAGTGAAATGGGTTAATCACAGAACTAAATGAGGATGGTGGAGGGGGAAGTGCTGTATTTAAAGTTTTCATGTTTTAGAGCGATAGGTGGCTAAGATTAGTTAGATTAGATAAGTAGGATAGAGAAAGGGCAACATTGCAATAGAGCAGACATAACAAAGGATAGGTGGTTTAGAAACACATAGCTGGAATGGTAGGGGGCAGCAATCCTGAAACTAACCAGGAGTAATGATAGATGATAAAGGAGAGGACAAACACAAGTTAAGGTAGTCTAATGGACCATGTTAAATTCATGTAACTAGGAGGTTTGCAAAGGTGAGGCTAACAAGTGAACTTGGGAGATGTTGAGATGAATGGTAAAACAATATGGGAAGATGGGCCTAAAATTCTGAAGAGTGTTGGGAATGCAAAGCATTCTAAATTTGCTTTTCACTCACAATGCCAAGAGTAAAAGCAGGTACTGAGTTCATAGGATCATAGCAGAATATAAGCTAACTACCATAAAGGGCCTTTTTTAGCCTAGCTATGCTTCCCACAACATTAGAACGGTATTGGTCCCTTAGGTTATATGGGAGGTATATAAACTTGGTCGAGCATTTACAAGCTTCCTGTTTCTATTAGAGGCATAGGTGGAAGATGTGGCCAAATTTATGATTCCCCATCTACTGTGTGAGGAAATGAGACACTATCATCTATGCTAGCATGTCTGGTTGAAGTTTTTGTACATAATTTCAGATTAACCTGTGTATTATATGATAGCATGACTAGCTATATTGTAAATATGTTTTTACATGTTGATTTATAATATGTTTGTGCAGAATGTTTTAAATATTTGAACAGTGTTCCTTTATATTTCTAACTGCATATATTTGTGAAGAAGATTCTAAGTACAGACTGTCTCAGAATCAGCTGATCTGCAGATTATGTCATCAGAATGTTGACAGTTGCTATGTGTTACTGTCAGAGGCTGAAAGACAGGATGGAACTTTGGCGAACAGCTGTTGGCTGATTTTCAAATTATGAAATGAAAAGTAGAATTGGAACAGTTGTGACAGACTAGTCTATAAAAGAGTCTGCTGAAGACAGTTAACAGCCAGTTACAGTTGTCAGTTGTCTGTTGCAGTTGTTCACAGTTGTACTGTGCATTAGTTTAGATCAGGGACAGTGTTCTTTAGTCAAGTAGGAAAATTATAACTAATCAGGTAGAGTTTTTCTAAATGTTGGATTTCTATCCTTCAGTGTTGATTTTATTTTCCTGGTGATTAAGTTCTGTTTGTTTATTGGAAATTACTATTTTATATTTATTTAATCATTTTGCTCATCTTTAAATATTTTTATTAACTTACATTGTGGCTGGTCAGTCAGTGTTTTCTTTAGTGATTTGAGAGTGCGTATACCTGCTTTGATAACTTCCTGGGCCACTCCAAAAGTCTGCCTGCTTTAGGTCATTTTCTATCATTTGTTTTAATATCTAATTTTCATAATTGGACACCCCTTTAAAAGGGTATGTAGGCTGTCTGACTGGTGGCAGCGTGTTGCTATAATATTTTGGGGAAGGGGCACAGCTGGAAATCTGTGTCAAGCTTTCCCAGAAGTGTTTGGATGTGTGAGATTTCATTTATTTAAGTGTGAGTGTATCAGAGGTCTTAAACTGGGACACTGCTCTGAAGTGTGTAATAAGGAGTTATATGAAGGATGGATAGAAGTATAAGGGTGGGCGGTTGGCAGGGTGGGAGGTTGACATAATGGTTAAGGTACTTACCTTGTAAACACAAGGTACATGGTTTGATTCTCACATAGGGTAGTTGGCTAGGCTTAAAATGGTCCACAAGGGTAGTTAGCCTAGTACTAATCTATGAACCTATACAGTCCAGTCCCAAGTTATAGAGCATGTTCCTGTTGTGCTCTTAGGGGAAATTGTGAAATATTATTCCTGTTTCGGTGACAGTCTCACACTGGAATCAGTAGTGAGGATTGAAGCTCTTTAGTTACTGATGCAGGATAGTGGGGGATGTCACATTATTGTTGGTAGTCCGGTGGTGTACTGGCAGGGTGTCACACACACACTGATCTAAGTTTCACTTGACTAAGTGGAAGGAAGAACTTTGCTTCACATGGATGCAAAGCCTGCTCCAGAGAAGAGGTAGCCTCTGAAACACATACCTGTCCCTCCAGTATGTCCTATTTAAGTTGTAGGCGAAGTTTAGGTCCCTGGATGATTTCTTTCTGATGCTAGTTGTTTTAAGTATGTGCAACAGGTCCATTAAGGCTGGATCAGAGGATACTTTGTAGACCAGAAATAAGTTGCCTCTCAGCAGCCTCTAAGAGATCTAATTTAAGGATAAGGCTTTGAGGCAATCTGCACAATCTGCATAGGACTTATTTTCTAAAAAAAAGTATTCTTTTTTGTAAAAAACCTCTGTAGACACTCCAGTTGTTGCTTATGCCTGGTCAGGTACATGGCAAAGGAGGTATTGTACTCAATGATTACTCTTATGAGGACAGAGTACAGCAGAACAATGACATCTTTGGACCTGGATATCATACCCTTGTTTATATGTTGCATAACAGAATGACTTCCTTACTACTATAGACACATGTTGGTCAAAGGAGAAGTAGCAGTCTACATCTGTTCCCAGATCTCTGACTATTAGGTCTACTGCTAAGGGTGTTTTATTAATGTAGTTATTTTTGGGTTGGTTATGTTACAGAAAGATGCCATTATGCACTTCTTGTCACTGAGTTTATAACTGTGACTCCAGCACCCGTTCTTAGTTTGTATCAGGCCTTCTTGGAGGGTATTTGTGTCTAGGGGGAATTGCATAGCAAGGGTGGGACAAAGGGAGCAAAGGAGGCAATTGTCCTGGGTGCAAAGTGTTAGAGAAAGCAATCGAAAGGTAGGCTTGCACTTAACCTTTCTCTGTACCAAAATGCTGGTGCAGAAAGGCATTTTAATTCAGCATTTTTTTCTGTTCACTTGAAGAACTGAGAGGCTGTGACTTGGCTGAGTTACTGTAGGAAGCCAATTGGCTTCCTATAGTAATTAGAAGTATTTTTTTCTCTTCACTTGAAGAGCTGTGGAGGGACACAGATTTGGTGAGGTGTAATTGACTGCATTATTGTAGGAAGCCAATCAGCTTCTTACAGTAATCTGAAGAGTTTTTTTCTTTAGTTTTGTGTTGAGGGCTGGAGATGTGAGATTTGGTGGATCATGATTGGTACATTACTGTAGGAAGCCGTTTTTTTTTTTTTTGGCTCTTCATTTGAAGAGCTTGGAAGCGTGGATTTGGTGGTGAGTACATTACCGTAGGAAGGCTTTCTGTGAACAATTCCGTTTAAGCAGTAATGTTCTCAGGCTTTGGGGATGCTTGGAATTTTGCCAAGGTATCATGTAGTAGTAAGAAGTTTGCCTTAGAATAATTCCTAGAAGGTAACTGCTGTTCCAGGTTTTATTTTTACTTCAAAGGAGACAGCTTTATGATCCATCCTAACAAGTGAGGGCAGGTAGCTAGGAAGGTGCAACATTCTCCCACGTTCATGAGGACCAGGTGAAGGATGTTTGCACCTCTAGTGGGTGTATAAACTAGTTGATCCAGGTTATTTCTGTTTACAAAGATCATGAATCTCTGGGCACTCATATTTGGGGTTGTCCATGAGTCCCAGTATATAGTGGAGTAGTTAATGTTGCCAGTGATTATGGTGTTGTGCTGAATGGGGAGTGTCTCTAGCACATCTAAGTATGTGTTACGTATTTCCTGAGGATACGACGTAAACTGTAGAAGAAAACTTGAAACCTGGGGAGTTGTCAGGGCTCATGGAATGTGTGAAGTGTATCCAGTGTAACTAAACAAGGGAAGAACTACACACAAGTTAAGAAGAGAAGGGGAATACATTGTTCTGTTGCAGGAGGTAAAGTTAAAAATGGAAGGAGGAAGAGAAAATGGGAGATTTTGCAGTGTCAAAGGGTTTATCAGGGAGTGAGAAACTGGGAAAAGAAGTATTAATTCTGATTGGGGAAAACTTTGGGGGCGATACTTGGATTCATTAGGAATTGCAAGACTGGACATTGGTGTGTGGTGAGAACAGCTATCAAGGAGTCCTATAGAAAACAAACAAGCTGTATGCAACAATTTAGACAAATTGTAAGGAGCTTTTAAGGACTGGGAAATGAATATGGATGACACCCAATATGAAATTATCGGATACGATTTTACTGTTTCAGTAAAACCCAAACATGACAGGATATTTTGCAGAAAAGTGACATGTTTTGACTACAGCCTGATTCTACAGCATAAAAAGTTCTGTAACAGGTGTAGCATAAAGGAGAGCAGGTATATATCTGACATCTAATACACTATACAGATAGGCAATACATCTTCTTTTAAGACAGTGACAGGCATGGGAGTAGATCAGGCAACTTCTTAGTGGTGGGTTATCATAGAAGGTCATAACAGAGAGGTACCTCTGCTCATGCCAATATGATGTTGAGAATGGATGGTTGTAGAAACAAAGGGAGAGCGGGTGGAGGTAGAGATAGTGGCTGTGGAAAGGTACATAACACTAAGGGGAACTGGGTGAGGTGGTAAAGGAAGTTATTGACAGAAATCCCATGTAAGATAAAATGGAGGACTAGAGATGGTAGGATGCAAGAAATATAATATGACACGATGGGTAGAGGGAGTTGATAGGAGAAGACATTGTTTAGAACAGAGATAAAGGTATGGAAGCAGAGGATAGGAAAGTCTACTGAGGACCACATAGAAGGAAGAAGGTATAGAAGAGGGTAGGCAGTAGTGGGGGATAAGGGAATGAAAAAGAAAAGAAAGCAGGGGAAATAGTTGAAATTAAAGCTTTCAAAATAGAAAGAGAAGCTATTGGAAGGAGAATTTTTGGATGGTAATGATTAAAGGATGGGCAAGACATTTTTTTTGGAGTTTGGAAGACATATAGTGAGAAGTTCAAATTATGGAGCTCCATAATGAAAGTGTGGGGAGTGTCTTCAGAGGAAAGGAATTTAGGGAAGTGATGCAGCATTATGTGATAAGATCTATAAAATAAAAGGGGGGTTGAAAGATACAGTAAGCATAAAGTAAGGTATAGGGTATGGTGAAAAGGCTTAAAATTGTTAAAGGAGAAAGGGAGACATCAATATCCTGGAAAAAAAAGCTGTGGTGGCTGCAGTACCTTAAGATGATAAAGACCCATCAGACCCAGCTTTATATGGGCCCATTTCATTTTTAAACCATAATTATAAAGTGTTTTTGTCTATAACTAGATAAAATGATGGCAAAATAAAACAAGCATCAATGAGTCCCAGGCTGCGTCCTACACGAGCTCAAAGATGAACTAACCCCTCACCTAAACACACTGTTCAAAGTCTGCCTCTCCACAGGCTATGTACCCATAGAGTGGCACACAGCAGCAGTTATTCTGCTCCACAAAGGTGGAGCCACAACAGACCACAGGAACTATCGCCTTATAAGCCTGACTAGCTTGGTTTGCAAGGCTATGGAGCACATTATCATGGAACTCATTAACAGAGACATTGGGAACCTCCAAACACTGGACCCCACCCAGTTCGGCTTTGTTAAGGCCTCCTAAACCTGGTGGACTTCTTTGAGACAGTTACCAAGGCTATAGATGAGGGAAAGGTGGTACACACAGCCTACCTAGACCTCGCAAAGGCCTTTGACACCATTCCCCATTCTGGTATTATAGACAAGCTCATCAGCCTGAACATAAACCCCTGCGTCACAAGATGGGTTGCCAACTGGCTCACGGACAGAACCCACATGGTGAGAGTTGAAGGAGCTAGGTCCGACTCTAAATCGGTTACAAGTGGAGTTCTCCAGGGCTCAGTCCTAGGACCCCTCCTGTTCGGCATATACTTCTCAGAGGTACAGGCAAGCACAGGAGGACTATGGCTGACCAAGTTCACAGACAATTGCAAACTAAGGGCTATAATTGACTCTCCGGCTGACACAGACATCCTCCAAAAGGGTCTCACTGAGACGGATACCTGGTGTCAAAATCATGGCCTCAAGCTAAATGCCAAAAAGTGCATAGTTATCCCCTTTGGAAAAAACAAAGTACCCACAAACTACCACATAGGTGGTAGTCCCCTAAATACGGAAGACGTAATAAGGGATCTGGGGACTCAAGTAGATAGCAATCTCACCTTTGATAATCACATTGCCAAAGTGGTTAGGAAATCCTTCTACATGGCCCACCTAATCACAAAAGGGTTTGAATACAGATCAAAAGAGGTAATTGCACCCCTCTACTCATCACTCATCAGACCCATCATAGAGTACAATGCCTCATTTGGGATGTACCTTACAAGACACCTGCAACAGCTGGAAAGACCCCAGAAGTACCTCACCAAGAGGATCACTGGCCTCAAACAGATGCCCTATGCAGTTCAACTAAAGAAATTACAGCTGTACTAGGTTGCATACCGCCTACTCAGAGGTGATATTTGCCTGACATACAAGGCCATGTCCAACCCAGAATTGATGGACATGCTCCACCTAAAGAAAACCTTATCCCCGTGAGCTACACGCTCTAGGGATCTAAACCTCACCACAACAATAGGACAGGCTGGAGGGATGGATTCCTGTCCCAGAGACTTCCCATGCTTTGGAACAAGATCCCAATCTACATTAGGCAGAGCTCCTCACTAACACTCTTTAAAAGAAATCTTGACGAGTGGATGTGAAACAGAAAGTTTACCTCGGGGATCACTTCAGTGGCTCTGCTGGACAGAGGCACAGGGAACTAATCTAAGAGGGTGGCGAAAGCCAACACATTCTGGCTAGGCTTATAAATGCCTTCGGGCAGATAGCCTAGTACCTACCTATGAACCTATGAACCTAAGTGTGCTGCCAAAACTGATAGATATGGATCAATGTGTTTTGTGGCAGGAAGGCAAACATTTGACAACATTAGCAGATGGGTTCATTTTAGTGTGTGTGTGTGTGTGTGTGTGTGTGTGTGTGTGTGTGTGTGTGTGTGTGTGTGTGTGTGTGTGTGTGTGTGTGCATATATGTATTTCTTTGTATGTGTTTCTGTGCATATGTGTGTTTTTCTCTTTCTGACTCTGCATTTTGCTTTTGTAGTTTGAAACTGTTCTGTGTTGACTACATTTCCCATGAGTCCTAAATAGCCCTATTACAGGAAAAGGCTGTGCTTTTCTTTGGGCTTTGTAAGTGTGGAAAGAGAGAGAGAGAGGGAAGAAGTTGCATTTTACTTTAGTTTGAAACTGCTCAGACCACACTTCCCTTGCGTCCTCAAAGACTGGGGATTTGTGATTCCCCTATATGAGGTGATGTGGAGTTGGGAGCACTTATAAATAGTGCTCTTACACAACAGGACTGTGCTTTTCTGGCTGTATATATGTGGAAAGAGAGAGATGCATTTGACTTTGTAGCTTGAAACTGCATTGACCCCCCCTCTCCCGAGTCCTTTTAAGGGCTGGGGATTTGTGGCTGTCTTGTGTGCAGGTGCTGCAAGGTTAGGTACAGTTACAAACAGCCCTAATACAGGGCAGGACTGTGATTTTGTTTGGAATCTGTATGAGTGGAAAGAGAGAGAGAGAGAAAATAGCATTTTTACTTTTGGTGTTTGAAACTTCTGTGTTGACTACATTTCCCTTGAGTCCTCTTAAGGATTGGAGATTTGTTCTTCTGTGTACGGGTGCTGTCAGTGTGAGACCAGTTATAAATCGTCATATTATAGAACATGACTGTGCTTTTGTTTGGAATCTGTTTGAGTAGAAAGAGAGAGAAAGCTGCATTTTACTTTTGTAGTTTGAAACTGCTCTGTATTGACTGTATTTCCATTGAGTCCTTTTAAAGTCTGGGGATTTATTCTCTTGTGTGCAGGTGCTGTTGGTGTGGGATCTGCTATAAACAGCTGTATTACAGGACAGGACTATGCATGCATTAAATTAATTATTAAGAAGATAGAGTGAGATAACTCAGTTCATGATGGACAACTTAAACAGGCATGTCCAGGAAGATTTAATGAAATATTATTATTTGAGTGTAAACTTTGTGGTACATATTCCAGGGTTAATCAATTAATTGAACATGAATACTGTCTCATTTGCAAGAAAGTAGAGGAACTGAATACAATTATTGAAGGGAAACTATTAGGTAGTAGTGAACTGGTTAGACAACTGGACAGAGCTATATTTGTTGTTAAAGAAAGGCTTTTTTGACATATTTGTTAATGTTACTAAAAATGTGACCTCAAGAAGGAAATTAAGTAGTGAAGGAACAGTTAAGCGTACAAGGAATGTCACCAATAAGATAAATCTAAAAGGGATGAAAAGAGGAGTAAGAAATGAATTGGTTCTGTTAACACTATATAGACAGAAGGCGGCTCAATATCTAGTCTAGAAATTACAAATGCAGTTAGTAAAGTAAGTTTATTAATCCAGGAAGGAGCAGCCTAATTTCTAGTAAATGATGCACCCGCCCCATCTTGTACCCAGAGGTTATTATAAACAATAATGGTACGATGGAAAAGAAAACAAATTGATAGAGCAGTGGAAATACAGAAAACCAAGCTGACAAATGAGAACAGGGTAATATGTACTGGAGGAAGAGAGGAAAGAGATGATGTAGTATTGAGACTTTCAAAGATTATTTTATCCTCTGTGGAGTCAGATAATGACATGCCAACCCATAATAAAGGCACAAAAAGACATTGCCACTCTAGTGTTGAAAGTGATATAGGAATATTAGGGCTTAAAAGTATATGCACACAGAAACAAGTTCGTAATATTACCTTAGGAAATGTGTTGTCAGTTGAAGATGACATTGGTGGAATCTCTGAGAAGATTCACTGGGAGGAGAATATAAATTGTATGCATTACTGAATCATGAGATATAAGTATGCTCACTTTTCCTGCTTATTATAAATATGAGTGTTTAAGATAAAGTGAGCAGGGAGGTGGAGTCATGATTCTGTCACTTGAAACCTTGGGAGTTAATCTGATATCAACTAATAAGCTGTTAGAAATGTCTGTAACAGATGTGAATCTTGGTACCACTTCTGGACCACTACATTTTATTGCTTGTTGTAGAAAGCCTATGACTATATTAAGACATGAAGAATTTATTGAAAAAATATAGATGGATTTATATATATATATATATATATATATATATATATATATATATATATATATATATATAGATATAGATATACATATATCAAACACACTAATTACATTACCTAAGGATTATTTTGTTAGGTGACTTAAATTATCCTCAAGTTGAGTGGGGGAATTGGTTCTCACATTATTTTATTGTACAAGAATTCCTAGACTTATTAAGTCAGAAAAGTTTTTTTTTTCTCAATTAGTCAGTGAAGCCACTAGAGGATAGAATATTTTAGACATTGCATTAACCTGTTTTGAAGAAGCAATAGATAATGTTAGACTGCGCCCACTTTCAGGACTTTTAGATCACTCATCTATTACGTTTAATATTAAACATTATGTGAAACCCCATAAGTAAGGAATAAAATAAATGATTTTAATAAGGTAATTTATGAGGAACTAAGTAACGAACGTCTTAATATAAATTGGACAGAATATAATTGTGATCTTCAGTAAAGAAGACTAAGACAGAATGTTAAGTGATTTTCCAATCAAGTTTCCATTTTCGTGGAATAATAAGTTGATAAAGTTATATAAGCAGAAAAATAGATTAATTCAATTATTAAGGACACATCCAACAAGGAGAAATAAATTTAAGTTAAGAAATGTTTTAGTAGCTTTTAAGAATCATTAAAGGAAGTTAAAGCTAATTTTGAAATTAGTTTGTTTCAAAATAATGCAAAAAAGCTCTATTACAAATACATATGCAATCAAAAACAATACTAAATGTACAATTAAAAGTTTGGAGATTAATGGCATTTTAACTGATAATCAAACAATTACAGCAAATAAGTTTAACAAATCATTCACTAGTTATTATGACAAATTATTCACTAGTTATTCAAATACACTAGTTGGCCAAGATCTAGATTATTTAGATCATGAATAAATATTAAAAGAGTGTCAAATAATTACTGGTGAAATTATGAGACTTTCTCTTGTTGGAGTCAGAAAAGATACAGCTATGGCTATTGACGAGAAACCTGGTATTTAATTAACAAAGGTTAAAACCTCATTGATTAATATGTACCCAATACATAGAAGACTTTATTATAACTCTCATTTTTAAGAAGGGTATCAAGTCACTGTCTCAAAACTATAGACTAATAAATTTGACGCTCATTTTAGGAAATTTTTTTGAAAGATGTTTATTGCAATTGCTGTCACAACTCATTAATTCAATATTTATAAATCAGCATAGTTTTTGCAAATGTAGACCTACTCTTACTACCTTAATAGATTTTTATGAACTTGTTAGCTTAGTAAAAGCAGTGTATTTAGATTTAAGTAAGGCTTTTATATTCTTTCCCATTATGTTATAATAAATACTTTAAAGAAGAATGGTCTAAACTACTTTATTACAAAGTGGATTGAAAACTGGCTTGCTGATAAGACCTAAGTGGTCATGGTGAATGGTATCCATTCTGCTAGTATATCATCAAACTTGGGACTCCCGCAGGGATCAGTACTGGGGCCTTTTTTGTTTAATTTGTTTATGGCAGCTTCACCAACAGATACCAAGTGTTGGATGAATACATGTGCTGAAGACTGCAAAGCTGGGTTTTTGGCAATTTCAAACAAGGATTATATACATGTAAATGTTATATGGATAACAACACTAGATGTGCAAATGAAAATGGCTTAAAATTTAAAAATAGTAAGTGTCGTGCTATGCATTTTTAGTAAAACAGTACCTAGGGAACCATTAGTTATTGATGGAGCAGTCTAGTTGGTAGTTGATTAAATACTCAATTTGGGTATTATCATAACAAATGCATTGTTGCTTGACAAGCATTTGTGCATTATTAAAAATAAAGCTATGAGGCAGCTGGGATGTTTGCTGAAACATATTTCACTATGCAATCCAAAGGAAATTACTGAATTATACAAAATCTATATTAGACCTTGCTTGAATATAATAATTCATTTTGTAAATATAAAAAGACAGACTTAAATTAGAACAAGTACAAAGGATGTTTACTAGAAGTATTTATACGATGAATAATTTAAGTTATATGGAAAGATGTAAGAGTCTTCAACTTTATTCAGTTTGTTATATACTACAGTGAGAATTACATGCATATAAGGATGAAATAAAGCAAGTATGACTTAATCTTGAATTAAGATGTAGGTCGATTGCGGTGTGTTTGCCTGTTCTGAAGGGAGGAGAAATTCTTAGTGGTAAAGCTCTACTTAAAGATATACGAAACAAGAGAGAGAAGAACTGGAAGGAGTTTCAGGTCAGAGTGTAAAACATATTAGATAGGTGGTCAGGTAGGATGAAAGGCCTAGGAGCCAGAGTGCTTGTACTTTGAATGATAATACTGCTTTATATTTCATATCTTTTGAGACATCTGTGGATATATCAGCAGGACAGAAGCATGGTGCAAGTTCAAATGTTGTGTGATAAACTTATGTGGCATGGAAAGAGCAGCAGGCTAAGCAAAGGATGGTTTACAGCAGAAAAGTGTCTGAGTGGTTGGGAAATACCAGGCTATAGAAGATATGCTTTGGCAACCAGCAAGATTCTGCAATATAGGGAGACTGGACATGGGTGTTTGTAGTGGGTATAGTGGGAGGTTAATAAGGATAAGAGAAGTCACCAGTTGGTGAAAAGGTGGGACAAAGCAATAGATTAAGACATTATTTATTTATTTATTGACATTTGTTTACCAGAAAAGTCCCACTGGGAAATAAATACCTATTTTCAACAGAGACCCAGAGAGAGAGTTAAATAACATCAAATAAAATATTAGTATAAATGTAGTTAAAAAAGCATATATACATATAGTTGGATAGTGGAAACATAGAATACAATAAAACATGAGGAGATACCAGTGATGTAAAAATAAAAATAAATAAAAAATGATAATTAAATATGGCAATCAGTATATACCAAAGTATTAGAAGTATAGTCTACTATGCTAGGAAATAAAAATAAAGAGATAGAAGTCCACTCTAAGAGTGGGGAGAGGGCAGTTGAAAGGTATGGATAAATAGTATGTTAAGAGGTTAGGTTAGTAAGAATGCAAAGTATTTGTTAGTACAGATCATGCAAGTGAGATGCATGGGCATAGCTATAAGTTAGTGAGAAATTCATTAAGAGGGGACTTAAATACATGGAGGCTAGATATAGTTCTGCTTGAATTTGTGATAGAGTTCCATAGTTTGGATGTGCAGTGTGAGTATAAACTTTGCCCCATACATTTTTTGGTTTATAGATTTCAAGCGGGTTTTTGTCTTCAGTAAGCAGAAAGTGATTTGGGAGATAGTGATGAAGTAGTGAGGAAATAAAAGGGCAAGTAGAGGGGTCCTATAGTATGTTTTGGGTTAAAAGAAGTTGTGTATGGGCTAGTTTATGTGGGTTTCCTAACCAGGTGAGAGCACTTAATGCAGAGCAATGATGAACTTTATGAGGCAGGTTAGCTGCAAAAGGAAATGTGTAGATGGCTGGATAAGAAGGTCTGGGTTCAGCAGCAAAAGTCATGGAAAGTTGTTGAGGTGTTAGGGTTAAAGCTAGGGACAATTTTAAGAAGGTGCACCATGGATGGAAAGAAAATGGGCTAGAATATGTGAGTAGCTTGCAAATACTAGGGAAGATGGAGGGCTACATAGTTTCTGCTAGGCATGTAGAAAATTTCAGCTTAGGGGTGGGAGGTGGGGTGGTGTGTCAGGTGGTAAGGACAGGATAAAAGATACATCATACAGGTGATGTCAGAATGGTAGGAATGAAAGGAGAACCAGACCTTTGTGTAGAAAATGATAGGGGAGAAGGTGAAAAAGGTAGGCTAGAAATGAGGTTTGATACATTTGCAGAGCCATTAGATTTTGGGGGATAATATGTGGGAGTTTGAGGAACTATGGAAGGAAGGTTGGATGATTGTAGATAGCTTAAGACAGTGAGGCCTATACAAATTAAGATGATACACAGGTGGTAGAGAATGCCTAGGAGAGTGCAGAAGTAGGGATGGAACCCTGAGGGCAAATGCTGTTTATGTGGGGAGATCAGCATGATGATCAATTGTACTTGTGCTGGGAGTGTAAATGTGTTAAAGAATTGTGGAAAGCTTTGGAGAGCTTTTGGGAATAGGTTTATGAATATTTTCCTAGCTGTAATTGTCTGTTTTGAGCATCTGAAGTATTCAAATAGACTATTGAAATATTCAAATATTCAAAGATTCAAATAGATAGACTAGCTCCTGCAGAGAGCTTTGCTGGTGGAAATACACACATGATAACTATGATAGTGAATAGAAAAAAATTACCAGGCATTGGAATTTAAGGGAGAAGATCACTTTGAATAGGAAGCGAGTAGCTGGGTAGCTATGTAGAGGATGCAAAGAAAAGAGTAGGGCAAAAGTGTTGAGTAAGAAGTAGACAGTGTGTGTAACAATTGTTTACATATGCGTGTGTGGCAGGGCTGATGGAGAGGATATAGGGAAAACAGTGATTATAGGTTAATGTTGATGGGAGGAGATAGGAATAACAGCAGAAAATGCTTTGCCATTTGGGCAAAACAATAATAGTAGTGAAAGGTAACAGAGAAGCATGCCCTCACTATGGAGTAGAAGAGGTGGTGGTCTAAAGATGAACAGGAGATTCGGAAGTAACTAGTTGTTCTGAGGTAAATCTGTCTAATATTGCGGCAAGTGTTGGCACTGCCTTTATTGTAGTTCATAATTATTGGTAGGTAGTGGCACTGGAGAAAGAGATTCATATTTTAATGTCTGTTAGCATTGTGTTATTAGTAATACACGCTGCTCAAATTTTTTTCTTTCTTTTTGCTCTTGAGATGTGTGTGTAGGATGTGGGAAATCAGATGTCAGCATATTTTGGAATGTGTAGAATTTTAGTTTTTTATGTGGAGTTGATTTTTTATTGTTATTGGGTATGAAATGTTAAGAAAATAATACAATTATTAACAAAAATAAAACATTCTAGATATTACGTATTCACCTTTGTTGATCCGTCTCTGACTCATTAATGATGGGTCTGTGGTTAGCATTATATATGCCAGCCTATTTCAGTGCTGATGGCCCAGGCCAGCCTTATGGATCCTAACTCCACTTCAGTGACAATGGGCTGTTTCAGTTTTGCGGATGTCAGACCTGGTTCAGAGGTAAAAGTCTATGTTGCTGTTATATGTGTCAGCTCTAGTTCAGTGATGGAAGGATAGGTCACTATTCTGGCTGTTATCCATGGTTCAGTGATGGCAGGATAGGTAAGCATTCAGTATGTTAATTGCAGTTCAGTAACGGTGGGATAGGTAAGCATTTTAGGTGCTTGCTGGGATTCAGTGATAAAGGGATAGGTCAGCATTGTAGGCATTTGCTGTGGTTCATTGATGGTGGGATGGTCAGCATTCTGGGTGCTAGCAATGATTCAGTGAGGATTAGACAGGTCAGCATGCTGGGTGTTGAATGTGGTTCATAGAATCATAGGAAATACAAGGTAAATGGGTGTTAACCATCGATTAATGATGATGGGATAGGTCAGCATTTTGGTGGTTGCTCTTATTATTTAAAATACAGATCAGATCAAATCATCTTCTTGAATTGTTACTCTTCAAAATACTCAAACTTGACACCTTTTTCCCCCATCTCTCATCCATAATTTCTACTGTCAGCCAAACCTATAACCCAAGAAGCCAAGCCAGATCTACTCCCTCCCTACAAGCCCTTTCTCTCAAACTACACTATAGTAGACATTGCTTCTCTGTACTGGCCAAAAACTGTGGCAGTATACTATCTGTTCAAGCTGCTGTTCAAACAATACTTAATAAAAACAGTTTGACTGCAACTGTCCATCCAAAGAACATGTTGCATAAACCAATATCTCCAACTGATAGTATCTTTACCCTTCCATACATCTGATCCACTTATCCTAAACTGTGATTCAGCTTACAACATCATTACTACTCTAAGCCTACTAATAATACTTCTAATAATAATACTTATACTAATACCACTAATACTACTAGTACTACTACTAATAATAATAATATAATAATAATACTGTAAGCATACAAGTAATCTAATCACCTCTTTCATTTTACTGGTATTTATTAGCATTCTTAACCTATCAAGTACTACTACTCATATTGCCACCACTTCTCCTACTTTAACTCTGCTCTGCCTTTTCTATTCCAGTTATGTAACTGCAAATATATTTGTTTTGTTTGATCTTCTATGTACGTCTAAGTGAAAACCACTGTTATGTGTATACTGTACACTGTTTTGTTACATTGTGATATAAGCCAGGCTAAGCCTGTAATTGGTCATTGTATGATCAGTGTTCTGCCCCGGTAAATACATTTAACTGAATAAATAAATAAGTTATGTGGTGGGATAGGTCAACATTCTGAGTGTCAGCTCTGGTCCAAGGATGATTTATTTTTATTTATTTATTTTACATTTGTTAACCGGGAGAGTCCGACTGGATACATGTCCATTTTCAGCGGAGGCCCGGGGAGAAAAGCTCCAATGATGGGATAAGTATTGTTTTTACTCCTAATAGTTTTGTATTTGTGTTAATTTCATGTTACTGAGTCTCATGTTTTGTATTTCTTTACCTCTGGCCTAGGTCATAATTGAAAAGGATCCTTAAACTGACCTACTTACCTGGTTATAGACTAAAAAAAAACAAAAGTTCCAAGTATCTTAGATACAATTTAGTTCCAGCCTGTAGGATACAACAAAATATTGATTTTAACCTATCTGCGACTACACAAAAAGGGGGGGTAGAGACACCGGAATGTATCAGTGGTTAGATGTAGTTCCGGAATAAAACAGATAGTCTCTAATTTCAAGGCCAAAGAAGGTTGGTATGAAAAAAATGAATGTCTTATGTACTATCAAGCCAACACAAGGTGAGGAAAAAGGCAATTATATCAAATCAGTCAGTTTGAACAAAAAATGATTTTATTACCCTAAAATATTGCTCTGGTAAAGTAATAGATTAATTAAGTTACTGTATCACATTTTTTCAGCTGTTTACTCTAATAAAGCAGCATAAGTTGCTATGCTTACTTCTGCCTGAGAGTCTATGTTGCAAATAGTCTGACATGTTATTTGTTTTTAAACACTTTTTTGAGCCATCATAATTTAAAAATATGATATGAGTACAAATACCTTAATAGAAAAGAAAGCAAAAAAGGAACATTTTGCAATGTTATTGTCATGCAGTATACATATGGTTTATTTTTAATAAAATTTTCATTTACTCCAGCATGACATAAATCAGCCAATTCTTGCCTTCTCTTTAACTTTACTCCTGCTCCTCCTGAACCTTATTCTGCATACATTACGTCTACAAACTCCATTTATTTCTATGTAATGTGTTCTTTCTCTTTTCTAAATATCTTGACTCCAGTTCATTCATCTCCTGTACAATATTCAATACTTTAGTTACAGTTGGTGTAGATTTTAATTTCCATTTTCTAAGTAATTGTTTTTTTGATAGCTGATAGGATTAAACTTAGTAAGGCCTTACTATGTCTGGTCAATTATATCATAGCTCAGATGACTCATTTTCTTAATTACAATAATTTGCTCCACCTACGATTTTACAAAGTGCACTGCAGGGAATTATTAATATCTACTAACTTGTTACACTTGCCCCCCCCCCCCACCAAAAAAAAAAACATATCCCCAAGTCTCTCTCTCTTTCACATCACACCTCCAGCATTTACTACCTACCAGATGAAAAAGTCCCTGAATTCTGCTTGGTGTATAAAAATACCTATGTAAACACTTCCATGCAAAAATTCTAAACCTTCTGTTCTTTGTTGCATAACTGAGAGCCATACAGATGTTTTCTCATTGTTCCCTTGTAAACTGCCTTTCCTCTTTTTCCTACATTTTTTTAACATCCTCTGATTGTTTCTTATGGTTTTGTAATATTTTATTTGCCCTACAAATTATCCAATTGTTTTAGGATCCCATTTGCAAATGGGAAAAGGGGTTGAGAATAGATGGTTTCTTCTGTAGACTAAACTAAAACCTGTGTCAGAGCAGGTCCTTCGTGTAACACTCCTCTATCACTTTATCTTTGCCTATACTCTGTAATCAATCCCTAGTAGGGAATTCAGTCTTTAGCCTGCAGTCCAGCCTTCTGTTTAGCCTCATCCCACTCTATTACCTTTCCCTAGTTATTTGTTCCCAGTACCTTGGCTCCTTTCCAGATTTTCTCCAGTAACTTCCATCCTCCTCTTTCCAGTTTTTGATAAGTGTACTTGCAGTCATACCTCTTGGTAAAATGTCCTTTCTCCTTTCCTGTGTTGGCTTAGTTCTTAGAATACTTTCTGCTACTTTTTGTATATATTAATCTGTAAGGCTGGTATTATTTTTTTAAAGATCTGCATCAGAAGACCCACTCTCTCCTTATTTCTCAACCGCTATTGTTGCATCATTTTTTTTCCATTTTTGATTTATATCATGTTTGTGTTATGAATATGAGCCTTTACTGCACAGCTGTAAAATACCCCTTCAAATCAGGTAATCATAAACCTCTTTTTTATGGGGAGAATCAATTTATCCCACTTAATTCTTGCCCTACAGCAACTCAGATAAATTCTTTCAACTACTTATTAATTATCATGCACAGCTTCTCTTCTGGTCACTAAAAATATGCCTGGCCTGTATAAAAACTGAAAGGACTTCAGATTTTCTCAGTGCTTGTATCTTACTACTCATATTCATTATCAAGAGCTTCCTTCCAGCTTCAGAATTTTGTATTATCTTTTGTTTAGTCTCCTTCTCAATATCCTTATCTATCCAGTGAGAGTGGGTGGTTAGTAAAATGGTTAAGGTGCTTACCTTACAGACACAATGTGTAGGGTTTGATTCTTATATGGGGTAATTGGCTAGGCTTACAAAATATCTGACAAGGGCAGTCAGCCTAATACTAATCTATGAACCTATCATAACAGTCACTGTGTGCATTGCAGTTTCAGCACACACATTTTGCCATGCGTGTAAAATGATGCTGGTGTGCTATCACGGATAGTGTTGATAGGAAGCCAGTCAGACATTGCTTCTGGCAGCCATTAGCAGTCACTGTTGCTTTAGTCAATTTCCTCATCCTCCCCTGACATGAGAGGGCCTGGATGCTGACCATCACATGCCATATCATACCATTTCCAGTCTTGTGGTGCCAGGGGTGCTACTTGAATATTGTTTTATAGGGGCATACTAAGTTTGGTAAGGAATTAAGAGAGCCCAATAGAGTGTCATGTTTCAAAAAATGGATGCAGAAGTAGAAGAAGATGACAGTGCACTTGCAGTATATGTGTTGGTATGTTCTTTGAAAATACTAGGAAGTATTCAAGTCCTAGGACATATAGCAGATAATGGAACAGCAGTAGTAGTACAGAAAACATTAAAAATGCATGGAACAGATATAACGTGCTTTTGTCCATGGTAAATAAAATGATCTTTTAGTTATATAAGCTCTACAGCATATCCATTAGGCTGGAAAATGGACACATCTGGTAAGTAAAGCCCCAGTGCAAAAACATTTTAATGACATTACAGCAAGTTCTGAGTTTTACTGAATTATTTGGACAATATGACTTTAAATTTACAGTTGTGAGATTTACACTTATCTGCCTCACATCTCTAGGTAAAGGTGGTGAACATGAGATTCACTTAGCTAAATTATAGATGTGCTAAACTGATTACCATATCCTGAACTATATTTAGAAATATCAGGTGTGTTGTGCCTGCTTAGAATTCCTGTTGCCTTGGTCAGTGCTGTAGTCAGCTGCCTTTTAAAACTTCAGTAAAATATTGTGCAACCTACCTTAGTGTTTTGTCCGCCCTGCTTTAATTTAGAATGTCTCATAGCACTAATTGTATGTATCCATGGATACATACATGCACTCATCAGACATACTAGACTGGGAGCTCTGTAACCTCCTCTGCAAGCTGCTGAAGCACATGAAAGAGAATGCTCAATGACCGGCAAAAACAAATCGTTCAAAGGAAGCATAACATTTAAGCCTGGAGGGTTTGCTAGAAGATCTTTTCATAATCTGGTAATTGCTAGTATGAGTTCAGCCTATATATTCATGTTTAACCCCTAGTGAAATGAAAAGTCTTGCTCATTCAACAAAAATATGTATTTCCTATGTCTGTGGATAACATTTAAAGTAGCACCTTTTAGCAATTTAATAGAAGACAGAAACATGACTTGAAAACCAAATACTGCTATCTTTTATAATATAATTAACATGCTATAATCCTTTTTGCTTGAACAGCTGTCTACAATGGGAATAAACGTTTCATGTGCAATAACTGAAATTTATATTCTATAAACAAGACAGGGAGCACCGATTGTGATTATGTTAATGTGTTTTTAAATAAACCCTTTGCAAAAAATATTTTACATGGCAATATGAAATGCATAGATGTAAGGGCCATTATACAGAGATGAATCCAAATGGAAAATCATTTCATTGGCATTTTTCATGCTTCAAATCTGCCTATATACCTCACTTTAGTTTCTTGACAAATATGAGTGTGTTCAGAATAGACTATACATAGTGCATTGTAGTTTGTCTTACCCCACCATTTTACGAATAATCACTTATGGTTGGCCTACCTATCTTTCTATGGGAATAGGTGAGAGATGCAGTTCAGATCACCATACTGACAACAGAGTCTGGTTTCTGATTAGTCTCCTCTAATATACCTGGTACCAGTGAAACACTGCTAGTTCTGTGTCAGAGACCCAAAACAGACTTTATTTGTTTAGTGAATGGATCTTCTGAGGTCCTTCTACCACACGAAATCGGGGGTAAATACTTATCAAAGAAAATGTATGCATTATGTTAGATGCTGTAAAAAAAGATAACAACAGGATGCATAGATATTTATTTATTATTATTGTCCATCTGAGAGGTCTCATTTACACTGGAGTTGGGGGGGGCCCCTCTGATCTGAAAAAAATTCTAAAGCTGTATACAACATAATCAAGTAACAAAGAAATAATCCATTCCCACAGGGTTGCCATCAACTTCCTAGAGAAGCCATTTCATGGTTAAGTCAAATACCACCCTATCTTTTATCTAGCCAGAGACTCTGACATCAACTGCCTTTATTGTGTAAGCTTTTACTCTTGAAACTTTGGATCACTCTTCATTCCTGGAAGGTATTCTGCAATTTATTCTGAATCATAGATATAGTATAACTGAACACGTTCATGCCAATACTTCTGAAGACATAGAAAAATTCCAAGAGGATACATACTAAGAAAATTATGTATTTTGTATTAATTTTATTAACCAGGTAATCCTACCGAGTGCAAGTGTTCCTTTACAAGGACAACCCAGGAGAACTGTTTAGTTGAATGTACTGCTAAGAGTCACAGCAGAGAAAGAGAGTTAGAAGGCATCATGTACCCTGGATACAGGATGCATATCATTAACAGTCCAAAGCATTAATGCTCTGCATTAACTGAAGAACCTACTAGCACTGTTCTAGAAAATAACATTTCGTACAGCAGTGCATGATGCAAGAGTTTGCTGGTACTTGGCTAGGCAGAGGTGGCAATGTATACACACAAAGCAATGACCATGCAAGGGTGCTTTGTATTGCACAAAGCCAGTTGTACCATGAAGTATCTGCAACAAGACATACTATGAGACAGAAGAAAACTGGAGTGTTCATAAAATCATGGCCTGAAGTTATTGAAAAGTTTGTGCATCCTGTATGTATTTTGGACTCTGTCCAACTCTTTTTCAAAGCTGCAGTGATATTTGATATTTTTATGTTAAAAAATTAATTTATTCCAAATTATAACTGACTTCTCTAATATACAGATAAGTATTTTAATATTCATTTATTGGAGCTTTAACAAATTTTCCCTGCTTCTCTCAAGAGAAGATTTTGGAAAACTCTAAAAATAGTACAGAATAACAATACAGCAGTCTAAAAGACACAGTAAACTTTCAACTCCATTAATTGTTGCTCATATAGCAATCATTTTGATTACATTCTTTTAAAGAAACCTACACTTTACATCTGGTGTAACTCTAGTAACTGAGAAAATTGTTACATTCAATAATTTGACTAACATCTTAGATAACAGGAGTAACACACTATCATTATGGCTGAATATGATTTTGGATGTCATTTGTGGAACTTCACATTTTCTGTTTGTAATATTCCATGCATTCATTGAACAGTAATCGAATTAATTGTGGCACTGCATATATACTTAATGCTACCGACCCAGTTTTATACTGCCAACTAAGAACTAATTAGAATTTACGGGTCTATATTAGATCATCAAAATGGCTGAATTTCGAATGATCTAATATCGGACCCAATATCTCGAATGCTGAAAACAGCAAAGCTGCACAAAACCGAATTCTTTCCTAGGGAAAGAATTTGGTTGGCCATTGTTGTGGCTTCACTGTTTTCAGCGATGCCGTGGAAAGTTACTGGTAGGGTTATGGTAAGTGTGTGATTATGCAGACGTTCGGGTTAGGGCTCGGGTTGGGTGAGTTAGGGTTAGGATGCGGGTGAGGTGAGTGTGCGATAGTGAGAATTTGGGGTTGGGGTGGGTTAAGTGAGTTAGGGTTAGGACACGGGTGAGGTGAGTGTGCGATAGTGACGGACCTTAGGGTTAGGGTCTGGCTTAAGGTAAGTGGATAGATAGTAGTGTATGTGCAGTGTAGTGTAGGGTTAGACGTAGCTTTTAAGTGTATGTGTGTGGATTGCTGCTTTTTCGTGTGCTTGTGGTGTGTGTGTGTGTGTGTGTGTGTGTGTGTGTGTGTGTGTGTGTGTGTGTGTGTGTGTGTGTGTGTGTGTGTGTGTGTGTGTGTGTGTGCGTGTGTGTGTGTGTGTGTGTGTGTGTGTATGTGTGTGAACAGCAAATTTTTTTCCTGGGAAAAAAATTCGCTGTTTTGAGGTTTTGATAATGTTAGGGTTCGGGTTTTGCAGTTCGATGTTATGGCATTCGATAATGAGCCATTTTGATGATCTGATATAGACCCAGAATTTACTACTGGAACACTTGTCATATGTAAAACATCATGTCAATGAATTCAGATCCACCAAAACAAGTGGACAAAATACTGTTTCCTGAAGATTTATATTAATTAAATATAATCTACACTAAGATACTATGACCGCAGAGTTTGTTTTATTTAGTTAAGTTGGGCGAGGGAGTTATTTATTTATTTATTTATTTATTCATTTTTGGGACTGTGTTCGGGAAGTGTTTCAGGTTTCTGGCTTCAAAGAAATGAGATCTGGGGTCATGAGATTCAGAATATATCAATAATCTCTTTTATGTTACCATTTCCAGATCTTAAATGTATATTTGAGGTATTGTATTAAATGACAGGATTGCTGGATCCAGATGCTGGGTAGTCCAGAAAGCACTTAAATTGTAACCCAATGTTTATATTGAAAACAGTATAGCTTAGTTTACAGTCATCTGCAAATTTAAAAACCTACACTATTTCCAGACATATTAAAAAAGCAAGATGAATGAACAGCAAGGTACTTAGTTAGGACCCGCACTGTCAGATTTTTGCAAGCACAGTTTTTATTTATCTGAGTAGATAAGGCTTAATATCACCATAATTATGATAATGTCTAATTATATAAAAATGAAGTATTCATCCAAGCAAACTGCGTCTCCAGATGTAACTTAGAGAAACATGATATTAACTGCTCAAAGTATTCTGCCAAGTTCAACTGACAGGACCTTCCTGTCATAAAATGATGCTAATTAACATGTATATTAAAAATCTAAGTTCCACATACTAGCTTGCTAATATTATTTCAAAAACGTTATACAGGATATCGGTCATGCTAATCTGGCCTGTAATATTTGACAAGTGGTAAGATAACATATGTGTAGTGGAATAATTTCATAAACTTCCAATGGTATGAGAGAAAACCACTAACAAAATTTGCAAGTATGAGTATGAAGATGTACTACCTCTAAAATAGGCTAAAAAGTCTGTAAAGCCTGTCCAAGTGAGGCAGCTCAGAGCAGCTGCACCCCCACCCCCCGTCATTCCTATTCCTTTCTCGCTACATATCTATCACTCTGTGCCATAATCCCAAGCTATTCTAAAAGTCTATATTGAACTCATTTCCATTATATCTTTATGCAAATTATTCCAACACTTTGTTACTCTTTCCATGAAATATTATTTTACTGTATCCAATCAGAAACATTTTCTCATTACTTGCCATCTGTAATCTCTTCTGCTTTCCAGTCCTATGAGCCTAAATTGCATCCCTTCATTCTCTTCTCGTAAGTGAACATATTATCGAGGATTATGATGGGGCCGCTGATCATCGCCAACTTGTTATGTATTCCAGACATGGATGCCAAAAATTTACCTCAAGAATGGAACAGAACAAATATCTTTTTAAACGCTTCATTAATTAATTTGCTAACAGATTAAATTAATAGATCTGGCAGATTAGTATAGACAATTAAGGCTAATAGCTGCTAATCAACATCTTATAGTTAAAGATTCAATTTTGTCATTTTCTATTGGCCACCTGTGTGACTGTGAGTTGTTCTTCTTCCAGCTTTTCCAGGTTAGGGTTCACCACAGCGGAACTCCGGTCCGCTAATGATTGGCAGTAGATTTTTTTTGCAGGTGCTAAGCTGCCAGCTCGATGCCCAACCTTCAATGAAGGCACGCCCATTCTACGCATGTCTTTCAAACATCACTCGACCATGGGGAGGACATGCAGACTCCACACAGAAGGCGCTCCAGCCAAGAATCAAACAGGAGAACCTCTTGCTGTGAGGCAACAACGCTACCGCTGCACCACCTGTGTGACTGCGAGTAAGTGACTTAATTTGACAGTGTTCCTGGGTTAACCCATGAGAAAGAATGCACCTAACACCTGACTAAAAAAACTGAATAAAGTAAAAATAAGTAAACAAATAAGTATACTGGCCTCTCAGACCCTAGACAATTTATTGCAGCCAACTGACATATTTTGGGAAAGTGGAAGGAAACTGGAGTACTCAGAGAAAACCCACATTAGCCTGGAGCAAACATGCATGACTCTTCATTGATAATGTCAGAAGGTTAGGATTGAACCATAGACCTTGGAGTCATCATCTAGAGATCTTACCACTTAGTCACTATCCTGCTAATTTAAGAAGTGCAGCTCAAAGCTGGAAGAAGGACATAGTATACACATTGCAAGAAAATGAAACACAAATGAAAATGGGAAGTAATATCTATGGTTTTAATAGAGCAACAATATTGTAGTCTTGTGGTGGTTACAGAAATGAGGTACACAGAAATGTATGACATAGCAGGCCTACACCATGTATAGAAGGGACAGCAAAAATATAACAAAATCTGGAGGTATACAGAAATGCATGGCATAGCAGGCCTACACCATGTATAAAAGGGACAGGAAAAAATATAATAAAATCTGGAGGTATACAGAAATTTATGACATAGCAGGCCTACACTATGTATAGAAGGGACAGCAAAAATATAACAAAATCTGGAGGTGGAAGAAATGTATGACATAGCAGGCCTACACCATGTATAGAAGGGACAGCAAAAATATAACAAAATCTGGAGGTGGATGTAGCAGAAAATGAAAAAGCAAGGAATTTTATGAGAGGTACTGTGGATTATACTGAAGACCAGAAATCGTAACACACTCATCAAGTAAGTAATGAATCATTATCAACTTCAGCTGGAATATCATCTTTATTTAAGTGCTTAAAGCAACATGTACTTAAAAAAATGTGACTAGATAAAAGCCCATAAAAAAGAGAATTACACATATATATATGTATATGTGTGTGTGTGTGTGTGTGTGTGTGTGTGTATATGTGTGTGTGTGTGTGTGTGTGTGTGTGTGTGTGTGTGTGTGTGTGTGTGTGTGTGTGTGTGTGTGTGTGTGTGTGTGTGTGTGTAGAGAGGGGGAAGAGACAGGCAAATGGACACATTTAAAGCACATTTCTGGGTCACCCACAAAATCCAGGTCAAAAGACACCTTATAAAGGAGCTCTTAAAGTAGGCCACAGCTGAACGCACCCTGAGCCACTGTGGTATTAGTACAAAAGCACCTTAAGGCCAAAGAATCCCAAGTAAAACTTATAACAAAAGCACAAAACTCCAGGTATTCACCGCAACGTTTTAATGACCATTAAAACGTTGCGGTGAATACCTGGAGTTTTGTGACACTGTGGTATTACACTGCAAAGGAGTGGAGCCTGATACATAATAAATAAACTAACACTTGATGATTTAAGCTACACTTTAAGAAGTACTGACAGCCTCAAACTGACATTGAGGAAACCCATAATAAGCAGCAGGATAGTATTAATAATGTCAGATAAGAGGCCCAAATCACACCGAGATAAAAACTCTAATACCAAAATTTTAAATTTAATTTGAAAATGAGGAGGAAGACAGAGAGAGAGTATGGGGAGTGATATGATGGTAATAACATAACTGATACCCACTTTAATGTCCTTAACCAGGAATCCAGAATATTCACCCTCCAGGACAAAGTCAGAAGTTCAGAGCTGGTGTCTGCCACCCTACACTTTCAAGAAGATGCTGATTCCTTATAAGGTACAATATAAGCAAATGGTAAAATGTATCCTTAAAATGGCAGAACAAGGTAAAGTCTATATAGTACACAATTGTAGCAGCCTTTTGTGGTTGTCAGTAGTACTTATATTCTAAGTAGCAAAGATCATTCTCTTAATATCCAGTGATGCTTGTACAACATTGTGTTTTAGGTAAACGCCTACCCTGGTGAATCAAGAAGAGGAACAACTTGCTATCCATTAGAATATCTTTAGCCAAGAAACCAGGAAAATTACTTAAATTCCATCTAGAGGCAAGCTGTAATCTCACAGGACTAAATCAAATGTTCATAGTTAGAATTTGTCTCACAACACCTCCAACAACTTGATCTGCCTTTTATTTTTATTTGAACTGGTTTCAGTGGTAATAACTGCTACTTTGACCAAAACTTTAGCCAGACTAAGAATCCCTACGTCTAAACACTTCTGAAGAGACAGTGAATCTTCTCAAATCTTTATTTAGCATATTGCCTCATTTCTTACTCCAACAGCTATTTCTAACACTAATAGAGTGGTATAAGCAGATCTCTGTATAGACCCAGTCTTCCTGTAGAGTAACTGTTCAAAACCCCAAATCTTGAGGTAAACCATGGAAATACTCCCTTCTCCCTGCCTTTGAGCATAATCTTAGTATTGTATGCACCCTGTACAACTGCACTCTGGCAAGCAGCTCAGCCTTATGCTTTAAATGCTGGCTTCCCCAGAAGTCTTAGTTAAGTAACCCATACTCACTACACAGGCTTGCAAAGGAAGTTAAACTTGTCAATTTTGCTGCCTAGAGGGCTTGCATTGCTTTCACTCCCTCACCACTCCACTTAGTCCAATTGATTACAATTCCTGCCACTTTCAGCTGCCCAGAATTCCATCTGGGTGGGATTTTGGAATTTTTGGTACATGCTCAAAGAAGCCACCCAGTTTCCTCTCATTAACCTGGTCTGTTCTCACAACTGACTTCCCCCTTCTCACTACTCATTTTCTGTTATTTTGTAAAATTCCACTTCCTATTTGTGTTACGGAATTTAAGCCAGAATCATCCTCCAATATGCCCGATGATACCATTGAAGGTATGATATGCACAGGGTATCCCAAAATATAGTATTAGGGGTTGTTGAGTACTCCTTAACTCTGATTAAAGCCAGTAACTTCCACATGTTTCCAGAACTCTCAGCTAGTTCCAACCTCTAACCAAACCTTATGCATCTCCTTAGTAGTGAGTCAGTGGTCTAGTTTTAGGTGAGCAGGAAGCACTTGTGTGGCTTCAGTAACAAGACCATCATTATTCAACTCTTTCATTACCACACTGTCTTTACACCTGATTATATCACTCCAGAAAAGAAATGATAGTATTCTTATTTAACCGACTCCTTTGTTTGCTCAAAAATGTGCAGATTTCACTAAGCCTGGCCTGTGTGAGTTAAGAAGTTTGTTGTTATGCCCCAAGGTTGCCCAGCCTCACAATTAATATATTTAGATATTTAGAGATACGTGGTTGGAGAGTCATGGAGGTTTATATGTGTCTAGGACTATTCACCGAAAGCACATTTCACTGAAACACATCTGACTGTGCATAAATCACTGAAAGCTCAATTCACTGAAAACACATATCACTGAAACACATTTCACTGAAAGTTATATATGGCTTTTTCCCCAATGTAGTGCGACCCTGGAGTTAGAATATATAGGAAGGGGGTGTGGGGGGGGCATAGCCCCCCATCTATTTTAAATATTTTGAACTATATACATGGATACTTACAATTCCAATAAATTACTCTTTTTCTGAACTTAATCTATATCCAAAATATGTAGGGGGCTACACCCCCGATGTGGGGGCAGTGCCCCCCACACCTCCCCTTACAATATATACTAACTCCAGGGTCACACAACAGTGGGGAAAAGGCCACATATAACTTTCAGTGAAATGTGTTTCAGTGAATTGAGTTTTCAGTGAACTGAGCTTTCAGTGATTTGTGCACAGTCATTTGACTTTCAGTGAAATCTGCTTTCAGTGAATAGTCCTAGACCCATATATATATATATATATATATATATATATATATATATATATATATATATATATATGTATATATATATATATATATATATATATATATATATATATATATATATATATATATATATATATATATATATATATATATATATATATATATATATATATATATATATATATATATATATATATATATATATATATATATATATATTGTAATACTCATTTTTAATGCATATAAGGTTAACACACAACATAAAAATGGTATACAGAGTTTAACACTGAAGGCACAATGCAGTAACAACCCAATAAAATCATGAACTCTGATAAACTAACCTATAAACACTATTTACAGTAGGTAAGGCAAAATGAAAATCTATATACATTTAAAAGGAATAGTAAACAATACTAACAAAAAGATGTAGGTTATATAGTCTAGAAGGAATCCAAAGAAATATTTTACATACTATTAGGGTTAGATGCAGAAAGGATCTGCCATGTGGTTTGCCACAGAAATAAAAGGTTGTGACTTAAACTACCCCAGACAGACTCATGGAGAAAAGAGATAAACTGGGCCATAGCATAGATATGAAGAGTGAGGTATATTTCTTAATAAAAGTCCTTAACTGTAGGAAAGATAAAAGATATGGAAACCTCTACTGTGACGCAATGTTTTTTGTAATACTCATAAAAGTTATATGCTGATTCACATTGCAGGATTTGGCTGTATAATGCTCAGCTATATAACTGTTGCCATTTGGCAAACTTCAGTGTTCGATATACTGCACGCAAGGGATTTGTCCCCCCCCCCCCCACACACATATACAAAAATAAACACTGATCTCAAAGGAGGAATTTATTAATTTAGTGCTTTTGTCTGACTAATATTCCAGATTTCTTCAGAACTTGAAAATACATTGATGAAACAAATTTAAATAAAAAAAAGTGTAGTTATCCAAATCATATGATTTAAAAAATGGCAATAACATGGTTTTCATAGAGTACATGCAAAACATAACATATAACATAACATAACATAACATAACATAACATATAAAACTGTGACTTACAGACAAACTATTCAAAAGTGCTCAGCCACACAGGAGGAAAAGATAGAGGCAAAGGGTTACACATTAAACTTTGAGCCCAGGAGCTGCTTGACAAGTTTAGAGTGCATGAGGAGATTATAAGAGCTTTGGTGAACTTACATGGCTCCCATATTTGATCTGGAGAATGTGTGGCCTTCATGTTCCTGTGGATATCAAGATATATAAAGCCCTTACTATACCTGCCATGGGGACTTTCATAGATGGACTGGAGACATACTGGGTATCTCACAGGCCAAAATGGATGAGTATATCTATTTCCCAGTGTCACCATAGGACGTAGCCAATATTATGTGTGCCTTCTATAGAATAGCACATTTTTCTGAGGTACTTGGCGCAATAGATATGTACCTATGTGGCTTTTAAGACCTAAGTGGACTACAGGGTGAGAAGCACTGCAGTAAAAAGGGTTACCATTCCCTCATCTTCCATGTAGTGTGTGATGTATGTGGCTGTATTACCAAATTATCATCCAAGTATGCTGGCATTAACCACAATTCCCCATATGGCATGCAAGTTCACTTTATTACCACATCTTGCATGGTAGGATACTGCATGGATGCCTAGTAGGTAAGCAATTTGTTTCCCATAACAGTTAATCAAGGTTTCATTAAGTAACCATCCCATCTTCGTGTATCCTCTCCCTGTTACGTTCTCCAAGTGACACAGGCTATTCACGTGAACCTTGGCTAATGGCACCAGTCCATGACCTGCAAGGACCTGCAAAGGAGCACATTAACACTGCCCTGTCCCAGACAAATAGCACTACCATATCACGTTTTAGTCATTCAGTGAACTGCTAGCCTGTTGAAATCCCATTTCTACTGCCTGAACAAGTCGGGGTTGAGCTTCAGCATAACCTTGCTACAGCATGCAGAATATTGAATGCTTTTTGCCTTCTGCATAACTTGATTATGCATTGTTTTGGTGCACAACTGCTACAAGTAGCAACTGCTGGTGATAGTGCTGCTCTGACTATTGTTTGTTCCACCAGTGATAATAAAGATGGTGCCCTCTTCAACAGGCTCGTGCAAGGTACATGGCAGCAAATATGAAGTGTGTTTATTTTATTTTTATTTATTTATTTGGGATTTGTTTACTGGGAAAGTCCGACTAGGCATGAATCCCATTTTCAGCGGAGGCCCTGGTAGAAAAGCTCTAACATACATAGTTCAATTAATAAACGGCATAATATTATCGCATGAAGTGCAGTAACAAGTAGCAGAATCGACATACAGGATAAATAAAGTCAGATCAGAACATCATACAGTGAACATTAAACAACAGTCATAGGATATTGAACACCTAGTAAACTACAATCACTAGTGCTAACCAATGGTAAAGATATTAAGCATTTTAAATATGGGTGAAAGACTAACAGAAAGGATAGTGATTTTGCAGTTGTGGGAGATTTGGAAATGGAGTTAAAGTAGAGAGTTATTGGAGAAGTAACTGGTACTTTGGCTAATAAGAGAAAGGATGAATGGAAAGGGGAAAAAGAAGAGCAAGGGAAAGAGAAGGAAGAAGGAAGAGAGGAGAAAGAAAGGAAGAGAAGGAAGGAGTAATGGATAGTGTCAGTCTGGTGTAAGACATGTGCAGAGCTAGGAGTTAAGGAGAAATCTCTGTAGAGATTGACTGGCTGCAAATTTAGCTACTTTGTTATAGCCATAGCCGGCCTTAGGCATAGGCCAACTAGGAGGCCACCCAGGGCATCGCTCTATTAGGGGCGCTTTTCTAGGATTTATTTGGTGTAGGTATACCAGGATGGGGGCAGGGGGTGGTGTGGTGGGGGTGCCATGGAGTCCTTTTTCCTCGGGCACCAGTTGACCTAAGGCTGTTCCTGGTTATAGCAAAGCTCAAGTTTTGATCTTAGGGTGATCTGAATGTTGGTGAAAATGGGTGAGGCACATAGTAGTGAAAAAAGGAGGTATGTATTGGCTAGAGTAACTCTTTAGTAAGGAATCTATTTGATCTATACAGCATGTCCAATTTTTGGTGTGTTGTTTTTTTTATGCACTTTTGAATATGAAGATCAAATTTCAGTTGACCATCTATTATGACGCCATGTAAGTCTGTGTGAGGTACAACTTCAGTTTCAGTATTGTTGAGAGAGGATGTTTTGAAGGTGTATTTTATGTGTGTTTGGGATTTGGGGAGAAATAAGAGGAGTTTTGTTTTACTGGATTTAGGAAAAGCTGATTGTCACTGAGTCAGTTTTCAGTAGAGTTGAAAGCCTGGTGAGTGATAGATTGTAACTGGGAAGGACTATTAGATGAGCAAATGACAGTGGAATCATCTACATATTTAATTAGTGTAGCTTGATAGGATGTATGTAGATCATTTATAAATATGTTAAAAGGAGAGGGCTGAGTATGGAGCCTTGTGGGACACCTGTATTAACTAGGAGAAAAGATGAGTAAGTAGAGAGGCATTTAACTGATTGTAGCCAGTTAGATAGCTAGCTAGAGAGCTAAGTGACTGTTGAACTAGAAAAGTCTAAAGCAGACATTTTTGAGAGTAGTTTGATATGTGAGGCTGTATTGAAAGCTTTAGAGAGATCTAAAAAGAAGGATTTAATGATGTGGTCCAAAAAGGCAACAAGGGCAGTTGTTGTGCTATGATCTTGGCAAAAGCCATGTTGGGTAGAGGCTAATAGATTTTCTTGGAGTAAGTATTGTAAAAGTTGTTTGTGAATACATTTTTCTAAGATCTTGGAAAGAGGGGACAGGATTGCTATTGATCTGAAGTTTGATATTTCAGTGGAGTATCCCCCTTTATGAAAAGGAATGATGTAAATTTTTTTCTGAGAGAGATGGAACATGTGACACATGGATGAATTGAATGATCAAGACAGAGATTGGTTAGGCAATAGAGGGGTCTTTAGCTATTCATATGGGAGATTGTCTACAGAGGGTGAGCAGGACTTAAGTTTGTGTAATGAATTTTTTATATAGAAAGCAGAGACAGATTTTAAGTTGAAAATGGCATTGTTAGAGCTTTGAAGTTCATCATGGGTGGCAGAATTTTGTAGGGAGTTTTGGGTGAGGGTGGCTATTGAGTCTATAAAGTGGGAATCATCTAGTGTTGACATTTAGTCCACAGCTATGGGCCATGGCATTCACTATATGATAGTTTAACATTAAAAGGATAATACTTGGTCCAAACAGTGTTACCCGTGGGTTATGCTGAATAGTTAATAGTCAAATCACACTGTACAAAAGCCTTTTTTACACACACCATACTCAGTGTAGTTCATATGGTCACAATCATCACAGTGTTTAATGGACAATAGCTGGTTATGCCAATACATTGGTGAGTACTTAGATAGTGGCTGGGGATGTGAAGTACAGTGTACAGACTGACAGCTGACTTTCTCTGTTGATACTTACTGAAGAATTATATAGTTGCGATGATACTTGATCTCTCTCTCTTAAAACCAGGCTGTCTCGTGGTTTTGGCGTCTTTTCAGGCTTGCTAGTTGTTGCTGAAGCACCTACCAAGGGGAGAAAATGCTGAGAGAAGAAAAGGAGCCACTTTTGTGATTTTAAGTATCTTCTTCTGATTTTTTGTTAAATTTTACTGCTTTGCCGCCTACTTTTTGGCATTTTCCGGCTTGCTAAAGTTTATATCTGTAACAGTAACAGTACTTGGAACACATCTAGAGCTTGTTTACTGCATTTCCTGTGTTGCACTTAATTTAAAATCGTTTTTTTCTCTAAAAACTGCATTTTACCTGATTTTGGCCTAGCACTCAAGTGTGGGGTCATTTATTGCACTGTTGTGATTATTTTGCTGCTTGTGTATCTCTGCTACCTTTAAACTACAACAAAAAGAAAAAAAACTAAAAAATCTTGCTTTTTTCCCACTTTCTGAAAGTTAAGAAAGTTCAGTTACAGATTTGCTGTTCTGAACTGTTTGGAAGTTTCTAGAAGGCCAGTGCTTGCTTGGGCTAAAGGGAAGTCTCTGTGTTCACCAGTGGGAGTAGTTAACACTGAACAGCCTGCCTGTCCCTGGAGGAGTGGTTACTGCCTAGAAGTTGTAGTTTTATTGGCCATTTTGGGTCAATTCTAAATTCCTTGATCTCTCTCTCTCTTAAAACCCGGCTGCCTCATGGTTTTGGCGTCTTTTCAGGCTTGCTAGTTGTTGCTGAAGCACCTACCAAGGGGAGGAAACGCTGAGAGAAGAAAAGGAGCCACTTTTGTGATTTTAAGTATCTTCTTCTGATTTTTTGTTAAGTTTTACTGCTTTGCCGCCTACTTTTTGGCATTTTCCGGCTTGCTAAAGTTTATATCTGTAACAGTAACAGTACTTGGAACACATCTAGAGCCTGTTTACTGCATTTCCTGTGTTGCACTTAATTTAAAATCGTTTTTTTCTCTAAAAACTGCATTTTACCTGATTTTGGCCTAGCACTCAAGTGTGGGGTCATTTATTGCACTGTTGTGATTATTTTGCTGCTTGTGTATCTCTGCTACATTTAATCTACAACAAAAAGAAAAAAACAAAAAAATCTTGCTTTTTTCCCACTTTCTGAAAGTTAAGAAAGTTCAGTTACAGATTTGCTGTTCTGAACTGTTTGGAAGTTTCTATACGGCCAGTGCTTGCTTGGGCTAAAGGGAAGTCTCTGTGTTCACCAGTGGGAGTGGTTAACACTGAACAGCCTGCCTGTCCCTGGAGGAGTGGTTACTGCCTAGAAGCTGTAGTTTTATTGGCCATTTTGGGTAAATTCTAAACTCCTTGATCTCCCTCTCTCTTAAAACCCGGCTGCCTCGTGGTTTTGGTGTCTTTTCAGGCTTGCTAGCGAGGATAACACAGCCAAATCCGCAGAATCCTTTACAAATGCATTTTATGAGCACCTGCAGGAATGCATGGATCGTGCTATCCCAAATAAAACCAAGACTCACTCCTCCAAAAACAGGAGACCGGTCTGGTGGACCCTGGCCATAAATAAGCTATACAACAGAAGGAGGAAGCTACTACATGACAGAGCAAAATCCCAAAAAGGGAAGGCATCTCTGATCAGTATTAGCAAGAAACTTCGATCCCTCATAAAATCATCAAAGGCCAGTTTCGAAAGAAAAATTGCCCTAGACACTAAAGATTATCACAAGGCCTTCTTTAGTTATGTCAGAAATATGGGTGGAAACTCCCAGATATGCTCTGAATTGTTGCATAACCTACAGACATAGTCAACATCCTGGTAGATAGATTCAGCGCAAACTTCTCCCCCCTTCCCCCCCAAAGGAGCAAATGCCTATCCCAACTGAATGTAACCTTCCTGACATCACAGATGCACAGGTGAAAGCTGCCCTCTCCAAAGTAAAAAACACAGCATCTATGGGACCGGACGGTGTCCCAGGCTGTGTCTTACATGAGCTCCAAGAAGAACCGAACCCTCACATTAAGTCACTGTTCAAACTTAGCCTTACTACAGGATATGTACCCAAAGAATGGCGTACAGCTACAGTGGTCCCACTCCACAAAGGTGGTGCCACAATGGACCCCGGGAACTATCGCCCCATAAGCCTGACTAGTCTGTTCTGTAAAGCTATGGAGCGTATTATCATGGAACTCATAAACAAAGATATTGGGAGCCTCCAGACACTGGACCCTACCCAATTCGGCTTTCTTAAGGGCAGATCTTGCCTCTTAAACCTAGTTGATTTCTTTGAAACAGTTACCAAAGCCATAGATGAGGGCAAGGTAGTCCACACAGCCTACCTGGACCTCGCAAAAGCCTTCGACACTATACCCCACTTGGGCATCATAAATAAGCTTACCAGCTTAAATATCAACCCCTATATCACAAGATGGGTTGCAAACTGGCTCAGAAATAGAACCCACATGGTTAGAATTGCAGGTGCCATGTCTGAATCCAAACCAGTTACAAGTGGCGTCCCACAGGGCTCAGTTCTGGGACCTCTCTTGTTCGGTATATACTTCTCTGAGGTTCAAGCTAACACGGGGAGATTATGGCTGACAAAGTTCGCAGATGACTGCAAACTGGGGGCCATAATCAAATCTCCAGCTGACACAAGCATCCTCCAAAAGGGTCTCACAGAGATGGATGCTTGGTGCCAGAGCCACGGCCTCAAGCTAAATGCTAAAAAGTGCATAGTCATCCCCTTTGGGAAAAACAGGGTGCCCACAAATTACCACATAGGTGGTAATCCATTAAGTACGGAAGAAGTAATTAGAGATTTGGGGACCAACGTAGATAGTAATCTCTCCTTTGATAATCACGTTGCCAAAGTGGTTAGAAAGACCTTCTATATAGCCCACCTTATCATGAAAGGATTTGCATCTAGATCAAGAGAGGTCATTGTGCCCCTCTACTCGTCACTCATCAGGCCCATAATTGAATACAATGCCCCTTTTGGGATGTACCTTACCCGACACCTGCAGCAACTGGAGAGACCCCAAAAGAACCTCACCAAGAGGATCATGGGCTACAAACAGATGTCCTATGCAGCTCGACTAAAGAAACTCCAGCTCTACTCAGTTGCTTACCGCCTACTCAGAGGTGATCTATGCCTGACGTACAAAGCCATGTCAAACTCAGAATTAATGGACATGCTCCACCTCAAAAAGTCCAAGTCCCTTAGAGCTACACTCTCCAGGAACTTAAACCTCAGCACAAAAATAAATAGGACATGCTGGAGGGACAGATTCATTTCCCAGATGCTCCCCTCCCTCTGGAATAGAATCCCAATTCATGTTAGACATAGCCCCTCGCTGACCCTCTTCAAGCGAAATCTGGACGCGTGGATGGGAAATCGCAAATTCACCCCTGGGATCTCTTCTGTGTCCCTGCTAGACAGAGGGATAGTAAACTAATCTTAAAAGGGTACCTTCTGTGACCTACTTTACAGAGGCACAGTAGGCTAATCTAATAGGGAGGCGGAAACCAAATACACTCTGGCTAGGCTTATAAATGCCCTAGGGCAGATAGCCTAGTATCTACCTATGAACCTATGAACCTATGATGTCATAATGAGACTAATTTGTGTTGGTAATTCAGATCTCATTGCTATTGCAATCATGAATGTTTTTCTTGCATGACAGATGTTGCCATCCTTAGTTTATGACCTTTTCCAGCATCCAAGTTAAGTACAAATGCTGTCACTCCTCACTTGGGTGGTTTGTTACTTAGTGTACTTCCTTCTGCCACCCTTAGCGGTTGTTGCTGTTTGAGGTTCATTTTACAGTTTGTAAAACTGTGACTGTGTATCAAATGTGAATTGTGTCATATACAAGATCCTGTAATCCGCCAAACAGGAAGAAAGAAGAAATCCACAGTTCACAAAAACAAGTCCACAAGTTTATTGGTAAGCGCTTTCATGCACCCTCAATACGTGCACTTCCTCAGACAAATATACTAAACAAATAAACTGCTTAAATACAAAAAATAACATCAATTAACAAATTAAACAATTAATTAATTTGTCATACTATTAAACCTACCCAGAACATTATAAATTACAACATCTTAAAATACATACTCCTAAAATTATAAAACCTAAAAGTGTAGTTACATAAAAAAGCACAATTAGTATTCTCCATTAACACAAAATGTGTATTTTAGAATAAAATGTATAAATTACATCAAAAATACTCTAAAAATAAATGTCACTTCATGGATATTTTTTACCATGTTTAATTTACCTATTGAAATTACCGTTCCAAAGCTTTTAATCTGAGTATACATTTAATGGAACACATATCATTGATACCAGGATAAACATATGCATTCGTATGTAATTGCCACAACAATTCTTGTTCTTCAAGTTTGAGGTGCCATGGAGATCAAGATCCTGTAATGATAGTGTTGGAGCTGGTCTCATAGATTGTGAGCAAGTCATTGCATATGAGCTTGACACTGAGTTGCTATGATGATGAGATCTTCTAAATTTAGGAGAAGCTATTTACAGTGACTGAAAAGTGGCCCTACTCTATGATGTTTAACTCTGACAATTTCTAACTACCTTATTCTTGGGAGAATCCACATCCATGCCTGTGTCAATTTCTTGGGACAAGTGGCACCCGGCCTATTTGTCCAACATGTCTGGGAATCCACCCTCAACTATATGCGTCAATGTGTTTCTGGTAAGTCTTCACCAATGCTGAATAATGATTTCCATGCAAACCATGTGAGCAACCATGCTCCGAATGAGGATCATCATGGCATTGGCCTCCACCATGCCTATGTACTACCAATTTATTCACTTCTACCCTGAAGCACTCGAACCATCTATCTCCCTGACTCTCAATGGAAGTAGTCTGTGCTTGAACTATTTCATGACACACCTGCTTCTGTGCTAATAAGTTTCTACATATGTCTGAAGCCAGCTATGTTTGATGTTTCATGCTGCACCCCTGTGTGACTGCTCAGTGGTTAATTACATTGTTGTATCTTCCTCCAGAGGTTCAGCTTGTCCACAAGAAAGATATGTTGAGCTAAAAGGTGACTCCCCTTTCAGGTAATGGGATTTCCTCGTGATGCACTATGTGTGAGTCTGTGCCATTGATTATGGAATTATCAACCTGTTTGGGTGGAGGGGGCCCTGATAGTACACTTTGTAACTGTGCAACAGTATCCTGAAGCTGTGTCATAACTATGAGAGTAATATCATCATTGTCAACAGCTGTTCTGCTGTAAACATCAGCCCGCTGTGGCACACCACAGTATATCATTGGCTCTGGTACTGCACATGTAAACAAATAAATAAGTATTTGAATAACATTTCAAACCTCTAAAGGTTTATAACAAATTGGAACTAATAATGTCATGCTGTCTGTTCCTACAGTGCTACTTATGATGATGAATTATCTGATGGAGAAACATTTCACATTTATATACAGTTAGTCACTATATTAAGGGACACACGCCCTAATAAAACATAATACATGGTAACACTGACCTTCTGTACCACCTTATGTGTGACTGATGAAGGTGTACCAAGCTGATGGTATCCACACCACTTTAAATTAAACTAATCCCATTATCCTCTGTGACATGGTGACAGCAAGTACATTTCATCAGGTGTTAAACTCTGGACAGTAGAAGGACCACTGCCAGCTTTACTACATGCAATTCCATTCTGCCTTACCTTACTCTTGGCACAGGATGCAATATCATTAGCTCATTTTTGCACTGTTCCAAGGTACGATTCCTTCCCCCTATTGCATTTATGTCAGCAAGTACTTGGCTACACACCTTAGTTGCTCTACCTGTCTCGGGTCTCCTTTTCCAAAAAGTAATTTTTCATATGTCTTAAGCACATCTCCACAGCACTAAAGTTGGGACTCCTGTGCCTTGCTTCCTGATACTGCAACATATCTTCCCTAAAACAATTTTGGGAATTAATAGTTTATTCCATTTGTGAGTCATCTGAAACAGAATGGTAAAATCTCTGTTAAGCAATTCTAAAATTAATCAGTATTGCAAACTATTTTGCAGATTATAGGAGAGACAGCACACAAAATGGCAACATTTAGAAAGCTTCATCAAGTTTTATTCAAGTTATGAAGTCCTTATGTAATGAGGCTTGTAAGCACATAGCTCTATGACTCATATTACTACACACATTATAGCGTAGCAAGCATCATAAGTAATTCTTAGCACTGTGAAGAAATGCCAAAAGATGGGTACTAGTGCAACCTGTTAGCTGTCTGGAGTGTGGAAATCACATTGCTCTGGGTGTGGTGTACACCCTACAAGTCTCATGTTCATCTCTTAAGCATCATATTGCATTGAACTCTGGTGGAAAGATGAACACTTCTAGGAAGGCAGAGGGCAAGGCCCCCAAAGTGGTGTGAAAAGGAAACTAAAATCTTTCTATGCATATATATGGTATTATGGACATTGGACTAATCTGGTATATGAGTTGTCCAGATATGCTGGTATTCTCAGAACAAGAGAGCAGCATCATCACTGGTTGTGACCTGCAGAGATAATACTTCCACTAGCTGGCCCAGTGAGTGGCAAAAGCTAAGACAGAAGCATAGCAAGGGTGGGGTAAAGGGGGCAGCCACCTCAGATGCAAAGTGTAAGGGGGCACAGTCTGAAAGTGCATTGTTTTTTCTGCATGGAAAGGCACTTCAGTGCTTCATGTGTGTTAAGCTGTAGTAAGCCAGTATCTGCTTGCTACTGTTTACAAAAGTAGAAATCTTTTATTTACTCTTCCCCTGGGGGCAGGTATCTGATTGTAACAAGCTGATTGCTACAAATGTACTTTTTAGTACTGTCATCTAGTCATAGCTCTCAACCTCCTGGCACAAAAAATCTGGGCAAAGCCAATCATAATTAGGGAACAAAATAAGGACACATTTTAAATATTGCTCTTATAATCTTAAAAAGTTGATAGAATAAAAGGTCTTGTGTTACCGTGTATTTTCTAAAGGATATGAAGTCTGAAACTCAAATGCCTGCCATTATTTAGTAAATGCAGTCTTCACTAATTTGTCAAGAAATCCAGAAAACTACAAATTTTAAGAGGAACAGACCAAAAATATGAATAAAAAATCTGGACATTCTGTGAAAATCTGGACATTTGAGAGGTATGCATCTAGTACCTTTAGGACTGTCTTTTTTTCTCCTTTTTTCCCTCCTTCTGTAGATGAACTGAGCCTGGGGTACCTTAGCTGCAGGTGACACAGGTAAGGAAAAGGTCACCACCACCACCTGCCTGTTATGGACATACTTCAAAGAGAGGGAGTGGTGTTTCTTCTCCTTAGGCCGCCCACTGCAGAGCAGCTTGGAAAGCCAGAACTCTGAGCTTCAGGACATAGTAGTGGATGCAGTGGAAACACCTTTGGAGAGGTGGTAAGGTCCATTTCACAAACTCCTCCGAGATATATATATATATATATATATATATATATATATATATATATATATATATATATATATATATGTATATATATAAGTCTGTGTGTGTGCGCGCGTGTGTGTGTGGGTGTGTGTGTGTGTGTGTGTGTGTGTGTGTGTGTATGAATTAAAAAACAAACAAAAAAGTTTAAACATCTTTTTGTTTCTTTCTTTTTTTATTTTTTGAGAAAAATGGGGGAGGAGTCTATCCCCACCAAAAAAAAAAAAATACCCATCCTCTCCCATCTCTTTCAGCACAATCTTCTGTTGTTCTACTGTGTTTCCCCTTGTTTGCTCGCTCCTTTTTTCCTATATGCCTATCTTCTTCCTTTCCATACATATAAAATCCATAAACTGATGTCCATCAAAGGGCTCCTACAGAGTAAAGCTGCTGGCAAAGTTGCTATAAGCTGATAGCCAGTGGTGCTGAGCTCCAGTATGTGCAACTTCTAGACAAAAAAATCTTTCAAATTAGTGCAACTTGGTGCTCTCCACTGATTTACAAAAACATTCAAGGGAACTTACAGATGTAAGCAACAGACACACATATGTGCAAAACATACACACATTATTGCATGCATACTTCAGAGCTGATTTTACAAAGTTTCAACATTTTGTGAGAATTTCTTTTCAGGCTTCACAGATGTGAAAACCACCACTTCTCTTTCTCATTTACTGCATTTATATATAGAGAAAGTGTCATGTTTCACACATTTGCCTTGCACATTTGAGCACAGCAGGACTATGAATGCCACCCATTGTCTGTACAAAACATTATCTTTTATTTTCATTTATCAAACATAACAGAGGTTTCTAATACATGTATTTATGTTCTTTAATGTCTTCCCAATATAAAATACTCAGTGTCACAAATAGCCAAATACACTAATTCATGTAACCTAAAATTAAAATGTCCCAAGCAGCCTATTTTCCAGTCATAGTTATGGACAGTATAATCAGACTCTTCAAAAATAAAACTGCATTGAGAATTACCTCTCTGGACTATATAAGGAGCCATTATGGGACTCTGAGACTATGTGACCCAGGCTGGTATGGACCTAGCATTGAGCAGCATTCTACCTTCACCAGGGATGATGCCACAGTATGAACAGAAGATGACTGACTTCAATAACTGGCTTAGTTTCTAGTGTCATTCCAAGGTGGTACAACAGTTTTCAGCATGGGAGTTTATGGTCAACAGACCGCATTGTTTTGCCAAGAATGGTGTGGACCTGTCCTCACTGGGCTTTTGAATACTGGATAATACATTGTCCTCCCCCATAACGCCTTTTTTGGAAATGCCAAACTGACAAATCTTCTGACAAGAAAAAAACAATCCAAGGGAATTTAAACATTTTACTGCTCAATGCCAGGAGCTTAAACAAAAAACTCCATTCCCTCCGAGATTTCCTCATGCTGGACAATGTGGGCATCAGTGCATTTACTGAGACATATTTTAAAGACATGGACAGCACCCTTATGGTGCAGGGCTACAATGCCTTCCCCACATTCAGGCCAGTTACTGCACAGGCAGGGACCAAAGGTAGAGATATCTTAATTTATATCAACAACAAACTCACCTCAAGACTAGTCAAACAGGACGATGTGCTTGAGCTTCTCCATGTCCAGATTTCTGTAGGCAAAATCCCATATCATATCCTTGAAAGCTATATGTCAGCTTCTATGACCCAAGAAACTCATAACTGATACTGGGACTTACTAGATGCCATCACCATTCAACCCAACACCTCATTTATAAGTGGCTTCAACTACCCCATTACAAACTGTAGTACTTACATGACCCCAAACTTACAGGCTTAGAAATTCCTGGACTTTGTAAACACAAACACCATGGAGTAGATAGTCCATACACTCACTAGAGGTGCATCCATTCTTGACCTGGTGCTCACAACATGGGAGAACACTGTATCCCCCTAGTGTAGTGTCCTTTCTGGTGAGGTCAGACCACAAACGTGTCTCCTTCATAACAAAAATCAGTTATGTGACCCCGACTAACCCTATAACATTTATAAACTATTCTAAGGCAAATGCCCTTCTACTGAGTGATAACCTGTCAAAATGTCAAGCTCCACCAAAACCCTAAAAACACAGCTGCCTATAGAATTCTTCACAGAAATCCTGTACCTACATGTCAATAAATGCATAGAGACACAGCTGTGCCTACCTGAAATAAGCCAAAAACTAACTCAGAAAACAACCCACGCTGGTGGAATCCAAACATAAACAGGTTGTACAACAAAAGAAAAAAAACAGTCATAGCGAAGATTAGAAAGTGCTATGCCCATCATGATAAAAACACTCTCATCGATCTAAACAAACAATTTAAAGGGCAGATTAAGCCTACTAAAGCCAAATCTGAAGCAAAGTTAGCTTCCCAGGCAAAGTAAAACCACAAGGCTTTCTTCACCGATGTCCAAAGCATCATAGGCAGCACACAGCAGTGTGCAAAACAGATTGTAAATGGAGCCACCTACTCAGAGCTGGGTGATATACCGAATCTGGTGGCTGACAAATTCATATAGAATTTTATCCCCCTCTCTTCCCTGGCTCCCCCCCCCCAAGTAAATAATATCAAACAACCTCCCTCAACTACCACTAGGGAGCAGGTCCTGCATTCTCTCTCTGAGGCCAAAAACACTGTATCAGTGGGGCTCAGTAATATCCCAGAATGGATCCTTAATAGCCTGAAACATGATGGAGTAACTGTTTAACCATAGCCTCCAGACACATAAATGGAGAACTGCAATGGTCATCCCTTTGCACAAGGGCAGGCCATCAACAGACCCTGGAAACTACAGAACCATAAGTCTGACTATTCTCATATGCAAAGCCATGGAAATAAGTATCATGGAAATGATTAATAAGGATATAGAAAATCTTCAAACACTGGATCCAACCCAGTTTGGTTTTGAAAAAAGGACAGACCATGCCTAATCAACCTGGTGGACTTCTTTGAAAGAGTCAACAATGCAATAGTTGAGGGCAAAAAGGTGCATATTGCCTACCTTTACCTAGCTATGGCATTTGATACAATACCCTATTTGTGCACTGTAAACTTATTCATGGATATAGGCGTACATCCCTATGGTATGCAATGGATAGCCAGCTGGTTCTCAAGTAGGACCCAGGACGTTAGGATAATGGAGACCACCTCTACAAATAAGTCAGTCACTAGTAGAGTCCCACAGGGCTCTGTGATGGGTCTTCTCTTTTTTTGGCATCTATTTCTCTGCAGTCAATGCCAATGTCAAGGGCCTCTGACTGAACAAGTTTGCAGATAATTTCAAACTAGGAGCAGTCAGGAATTTCCCCCAAGATATTAACATCTTACAAAAAGGACTACCACAAACAAATGACTGCTGCCAAATGACTGCTTAAAACTCAGTCCCAAGAAATACAAGCTAACACCCTTTGTAAAGTCAGCCACCCTAGAAAATTACCTCATTGATAACACACCCCTGACAGTAGAACCAGTAATTAGGTATTTGGATATATATGTGTGTAAACAGTAATCTAGGTTTTGACCAACCTATGTCTGAGGTAGTAAGGAAATCTTTCTATGTTGCTCAAGTTATAAGTAAGGGGATGGCATCTAGGGTCCAAGAAAGTTATTATTCCACTGTAATCAGCTCTCATCAGGCCCTTCATTGAGTTCAATGTCACCATCGGTATGTACTGGAGTGGACACAAGCAACAACTGGAACATCCACAGAGGTTCCTCACAAAAGAATACAGGGCATAAACAGCAAGTTCTATGCAGATCACTTCAAAACCCTATCTCTGTACTGTTTCCTACAGACTGCTGAGAGGTAATCTAAACCTGGCATACAAGGAATTCTTGGATCCCATTCTGATGGACCTTTTGCCTATCTGCAAAACAAATCATTTATTTATTTATTAATTTATTTTACATTTGTTTATAGTGGAGGTCCGACTGGACAGAGCTGTCCGTTTTCAGCAGAGGCCCGGGCAGAAAAGCTCTAAAACAATTGCTAACATACAATACATAAAACATTTACATGAGCATTGTGGTTTACACATTCACTTATAAAAATATAGCAGATAATAACAAATGAGTGCATAAGATATGAACATAAGCATAGAGGTTCAGACATACAATTAAAAGTATAGCAGGTAGTAATGTATGATGGTTGTTCATACAGTATGTTTAGTAGAGATAATCTTGAAGACATACTGAAGATAAGACAAGAAAGGAAAACTGAAAACGGAGGAGAATACAGACAAGTTCATATGAGGTGCATTGACATTTTGAGGGAAAGTTTTTCAACTTAGTCTATGGGAGAGTTACTGGGTGTAGATGGGACAGTGGGGAGTAGGCGGCACTGAGTTGGTAAGTCATCATCAGAATTACTCGATCTAGGGAATTAAACTTGCTTGTGACATAAATAGGGCACTTTGGAGGGACAGATATGTGTCTCAGAAGTTCCCCTTCTCTGGAAAAGGCTTCCCATCCATGTTTAGGATCATAGGATCATAGGAAGTTACTAGGCTATTGGCCCTAAGGCCCTTACAAACCTAGCTAAGAAATTAGCTCATGTTCCGACAAGTCAACACCCAATGCCCCTGTCCAGCAGGGACACAAGTGGAATCCCAGGGATGTATTTTCCGTTCCCAATGCCAGGAGTGTATTTTCTGTTCCCCATCCAATTATCTAGGTTGCACTTAAAAAGGGATAATAAGGTACTCTGCTTGACATGGAGAGGGAGCCTATTCCACAAAAGGGGGAGTCTCTGAGACACAAATCTGTCCTGCTGTCCTATAGTCCTATTGATGTCACAGACCAGGTTGAGGTCACGTGTGTGCGTTACTCGAGTGGAGCTTGACTTGCAGATATCCAGCAGTCTCATCAAGGCGGAGTCTGAGATTGCTTTGTTTGCCTGACAGAGGTCACCTCTGAGGAGGCTGTATGAGACTGAGTAGAGGGACAGGGTTTTAGCCTACTGTGTAAGGCAGATGTTTGAGACCCTGGATTCTCCTGGTGAGAAACCTCTGTGGTCTCTCCAGCTGCTGCATGAGCTTTGTGAGGTACATGCCGAAAGTGGTGTTGTACTCAATAATGGGTCTTATAAAAGAAAAGTATATCCCAAACAACAGAGGCCACAAGACCGATCCATGGGGTACACCGCTCATTACGGGTCTACTGCTTGAGGTGGCTTCCCCTATTTTGACTAGGTGGGTTCTATCAGTGAGCCAATTTGCTACCCATCTGGTAACATACAGATTGATGCCTAGTTGAGAGAGTTTATCTATTACACCTGAGTGGGAAATAGTAATGAAGGCTTTGGCCAGGTCAAGGTAGGCAGTGTGCACCATCTTCCCCTCATCCATGGCATTGGTGACGGTCTCAAAAAAGTCGACTAAGTTTAACAGACATAACTTCCCCTTGATGAAACCAAATTGTGTGGAATCGAGTGTTTGGAGGTTTACAACGTCCTTATTAATGAGGTACATGATAATCCGTTCCATGGCCTTGGAGATCAGGCTAGTTAGGCTGATGGGTCTATAATTTCCTGGATTGGTGGATGTTCTACCTTTGTGCAAAAGGATGGCATTGGCTGTCCTCCACTCAGCTGGGATGAAGCTAATACTCAGTCTTTAGTTGAATAGGGTACCTAATGGTGCTGCAAGTTCCTGCCTGAGTTCATGTAGCATGCACCCTGGGATGTTATCAGGTCCCATGGAGGCTGCATTTTTTGCCTTTGAGATGGCAGTGATGACTTGCTCTCTAGAGATAAGGGGGGGGGGGGGCAGGTGCTGGGGATGTCCTGATTTCCTCATGGGGGTGGGGGCAGAGGGGTGAAGTTTTTGCTGAACCTGTCTGCCAGCAGGTTGGCTATATCTACGACGTTCGTGTATGTGGTGTCCTTGACTACCAGTTCTAAGCCAATCTGAGTGCTTCCTTTGAGATTGCAGACATATGTGAAGAAGGCCTTATGATTGTCTTTAGTAGATGTGGCCAGTTTGGACTCGAAATTTGCTTTGGAGGATTTCACTAGTGCTCTTATTTGCTTGTTCAGACTAAAGACAGATCGCTTCCAATTAGGCACCTGCTTCTCCTTGGCCTTGAACAGCAATTTTTTTCCTTTTGTTATAGAGTTTACTTATTGCAGATGTCCACCAGATAGGCTTACTCTTCCTTGATGAGGATGATTTTGTCCTGTTGGGTATTCCTGATTCCATGCAGCTATATAAATGCTCGTATAGTACTTTGGTGTATGTCTGGACATTTGTGCCAGTTCCTATGGAGGGGAGGGGGCTGTGACACTGTTTATACCTTCCCTCAGGAGGTTGTAATCAGCTTTGGAGAAATTTATTTGTTTAACCCTAGCTGGGGGGGGGGGGGGATGGTGACTTCGAAAGTGACTGCTTTGTGGTCGGATCTTATCCATGGAGGATGACACTGTAGAGATGCTGCAGTGGTTAATCATGTTGGTTAATACCAAGTCCAAGATATTATCACCTGTTATAGGAGTGTCGGCTAGCTGTTCCAAGGCATTTGTAGAGCTCTTCCCTAACCCTATTCAAGAGAAATTTGAACCAGTGGATTGGAAATCAGAAATACATCCCATGTCTAACACCCAACTCTCCAATGGACAGAGTCAGCCTGTAAATCTTGCTCTAGCTTACACAGACCTCTTTAAACAACTTATAAGGCACATAAACTTGCGAGATACAGTTAGGATGTTTGACTAGGCTTATTAAGCCTTATTACCACCCAGTAGTAGTTTGCCTAGTGAACACTGATAAACCTATGACCTTATGACAACATCCATATTTGTATGTGCATTATCCCTTGTTAAGAAAATAATTAACTTTGCTACTATCTGATTCTACCAGTAACATCAAATTCACAACACTATTGTAATTGAAAAATGGTCCGGACCAAAAACGTTAAGTAGTTCCAAGTTTCCCTTTATAATGTTCAATGGTTTCTATTAATATTCTTTATAATTTGATTTTTTTTATAATATCTTATTATCTCTATTATCAATGTTGTTAAGCACAGCAAGTAATATGGGGGCATATTCTCAACTCCTCTTGTCCTTAACTGCAGTCATAATAGGTTGGAAAACTATTTTCACTATATCACTTATTCAGGAACATATTCTTCAAATGCTCTAACTCTAAAAAAAAAATAAAATTGTTGTGCACAGTTAATCTGGACAGTGTTACTTCATGATTCATAGGATTATAGGAACATAGGCATTACAAGGCAACTGAGCCTTGAGGGCATTTCTGCCTTAATAGTACTCACTCTTAGGCCTTCCTTCTCATTTCAAGGAAGGCTAGTCCAGTCATACCAGGAGTGAATTTATGAACACCCATCCAGATGTCAAGCTCCTTTTTTAAATACAGATAGTGTGACACAGTACTTAACTTGGAGAGGAAGTTTAGTATTAGCTGGATTGTTTGATATATTGGAAGACCAGATGGCTTAGTGGCTAAGGTCTTTGTCTGCTATGCACAAGGTACAAGGTTTGATCCTGACCTCCGACCAATGTCTGTTTGGAGTTTACATGTTCTGTTTGTGTCTCCGTGGGGTTTCTCCCATGTCCAAAAAAACATGCTGAGTGTTTCCATTTTAAACTCATCAATGAATTGAGCTGTAGGTAGCATCACAGACTTTACATGGTGCCCTATAAGGGGAAGAGTTGTACAGACCAACCGCTTTGGGCATCTACTGTGGTGCGCAGCATCTTCAACATAGGAGAACACAGATCACAGACTGTGTGCCGTGGCAGGGCTAGCCACTCGATGGTGTAAAATATGGCTCTAGGTGATTCGGTCATGTTGACTAATGTCACCAAAAATGGGCATGGGTAGTTACTGGTTATAAGTGGGTTGAGGACTCGGCCTACTCTGACCCACGCCAGGGACCCATGCTAATGGTGGGAGGGGTATGTGTGCCCCTACTGGCCAGTTTGTGCCTGCCACAAAGCCCAGCAGCCCTGGGTCAATAAGCTACTGGCCGGTGTCTAGTTGCCCAGTCTGGGTTATCTGGGATAGCTCTGTTTAGCGAAAGCTGGACATAAAACCAACCAACCTGCCAAACATGAACTGAGAATTGCTATACTTAATGTTGGTTAACTGACAGGATGCAGCTTGGAAGTGGATGACATGATGATACAGAGGAGGCTGGACATCCTATGTATCCAGGAGATGAGATGGTAGGGCAGTGCAGCAAAACCACTTGGCTTGGGATCCAGAGTCTACTACTCAGGTAGAGGGCAGGCTAGAAATGGTGTAGAAATTGTGGTGAGAGAGAGGCTTCAGAAGGCAGTAAGGGATATCATCAGATATTAATGACAGACTCATGGCAGTCAGACTCCAGTGTAATGACAGGGCAGTATTCATAATCTCAGCCTATGATAGGGCAGTATTCATAATCTCAGCCTGTGCCACAGAGCAAGGTTGTGATAATGAGGAAAAGACTGCATTCAGACAGCATGTGCAGGGCCTACTAGATAAAGCAGGACAACATGAATTGGTGTTGATAATGGGTGATTTGAATGCACATATCCGGACAGACAGAACAGGATATGAAGACTGCCTGGGTCCACATGGGTGGGGCAACAGGAATAAAGATGGGGGAAGCCATTCTAGACTTCTGTCTGGCAAATGGATTGATAGTAGCCAACACATGGTTCAGAAAGAGAGACAGTCACTAGATCACATACAAGAGTAGTCAACATACAACTCAGGTAGACTTTCTTCTAGTAAGGAAAAGGCACTAGGGCAGAATCCATGATTGCAAAGTCATCCTCAATGAAACAGTCAACCCACAGCATAAACCACTAGTTGCCACAATCAGCTGCAAGCAGTGGTCAGAGAAGGCTAAGGTTAACAGAGACCAGGATGAAGACCTGGAAGTTGACTGGAGAGAAAGTACAACAGTTCAAGAAATTACTCAGGGCTCTAGCACCCCAAAGAGGAGGAAGTAGGTGGAGTTGAAGAAGAATGGCAGCACCTAAAAACAGCATGTGTTAGGGCTACAGAAAAGGTATGTGGCCAAGCCAGGTATGGAAATAAGGTACATAAGAAAAGCTGGTGGTAGAATGCAGAAGTCCAGGAAGTCATCAAAAGAAAAAAGGAGTGCAGGAAGAAGTGGGAGACAAAAAAGACTGACCTGGCTAGGAAGGACTACTGGTTGGCTAACAAAGAAGCTAAGAAACAAGTTGCAATAGCAAAGAATAGGGCATCAGAGGCACTGTATCAACTTCTGGAAAGTGACTCAGTAAGGGGCACAAAGAAACTATATCAGGTTGCAAGGCAAAGACAGAAAAATAAAGAAGATAGTCAGACACCCTTCATAAGGGATGCCAGCAACAACCTGCTCACCAGCCCAGAGGACATCAAAGGCAGATGGAAGGAGTATCTCTAGCAGCTTCTGAATGAAGAAAACCCCACAGAAGCTGTACTGCCTCAGAAACAGCCTACGATGACAGAAAAAGAGGAGCTCACCCTAGAAGAAGTAAGAACAGCACTAAGGAAGATGAAGTCAGAGAAAGTAGCAGGCACAGATGAGGTCACAGCAGATATGATAAAGATGCTAGGTGAGATAGGGGAGAAATGGCTCCTGAGGGTACTAATAGCAATGCAGAGAGAAAGGCATATCCCAGATGACTGGAGAATAAGCATACTCGTGTCAGTGTACAAGAACAAAGGGGACATTCACAACTGTGGGCAGTACAGAGGCATCAAACTCCTATCACACTGCATGAAAGTTCTGGAGATTGATTGATAAATGGATACGCAGAGTAGTAGAATGTAAGATGGGACTTGAGCAGTTTGGATTCTGATCAGGATGCAGCACAACTGACCCAATGTTTGCATTGAGACAGATACTTGAGAAGAAGCTAGAGATGAGGAGAGAGTCCAATTGGGCATTCCTAGACTTGGAGAAAGCATATGACAAGATCCCAAGAAAGCCGATCTGGGCAGTACTGTGGTGGTTTGAAGTCCCAGAAACATTAGTAGAATTAGTTCAGGCTATGTACAAGGACTCAATGACTCAAGTATGGACAGTGTTCGGCCTCACAGATGGGTTCCTAGTGGGTGTGGGTCTACATCAGGGTTCATCTCTGAGCCCATTGCTGTTCATATTGGTGATGGACTACATTAGCAAACAGGTTGAAGGAGATGGATCAACAAAGCTGCTGTATGCAGATGATGTGGCAGTGCAGGCAGACTCTGAGCTAGAACTTCAAGACAGGATAGAAGAATGGAATGCAAATCTGAAGGCACATGGGATGAAACTAAGCACAGATAAGACTATGGTAATGGCAGCAAATTGGGGGAATCAGAAGAAGCTGAGAATAGAGATAGAAGGGGAGATAGTGGAACAGGTAAATAGCTTCAAGTATCTGGAAGGAGTAGTTGAGGAGAAGGGTAGTCTGAATGAAGAGGCCAAAGCTAGAATCAGAGTGGCTGCAGCCAACTGGCAGAGAGTATCATGTGTAATCTATGACAGAAGAATGCCAAAGAAGCTGAAAAGTAAGGTGTACAAGACAGTAGTGTGACCAGTACTACTGTATGGTATAGAAACCTGGGCAGTAAAGGCAGAACAGCTGAAGAAGCTACAGGTGATGGAAATGAAGTGCCTGAGAGAGGTGATAGGATGCACACTGTGGGACAGATGAAGAAATGAAGACATAAGAGCAGAAGCCAAAGTAGCTCTAATTGCAGAAAAGATCAAAGAGAACAGATTACGATGGTTTGGGCACATGTGTAGAAAAGCAGAAGACAATTTGGTGAGGGAGATTTGGGACAGACAGGAAGAAGGTAAGAGGAAGTGAGGACGTCCAGCAAAGAGGTGGATGGACTGTGTGATAGAAGATCTGCGACAGTCAGGCATGAGTGTTGAGGAAGGCAGGAGTGAGGCACTAAATCAAGAGAGTTGGTGACAGTTAACACAATACCCCGATCCCATGTAGAAAAATGGGGAAAAACGGGGCTGATGATGATGATTATGTTTGATTTATTGAGTTATAAAAGTTATTGGATTACTGGATCTCTTATAGCCATATATATATACTGTCCATCAATGGCACCTTCTTTCTTGCACCCTGAAAGGAGAACCACATACCATCATTCCATGAATGTGAGATGCCAGCAGTAACCCTGTCAGACACAGTAACACATTCAACATGTTCATGTTTGGGGGACAGCAGGAGGAATGGGATTTACCAGTCCTGGCAACACATAGAGGAACCCTAGCTAAACATAGATGTCTGAGGGCAGCTGCAAAATAGCAACAAGCTCCTACCTCTGGTGGAGGCTGGATTTGGATTGGAAGTGTTGGATGGCACTACAGTAAGAAGTGAGGATCTAACCTATATGTTCCTGTAGATGATGTGGATGCTTGGTCCATGTGCTTTTAGCTTGCAAAATGATAATAGCTATGCTCTAAGCCTTGTTTTACATTTCTATAGATTACTGAAGAGCTGGGCAGTGACTGGACTCTGCATCTGCAGGACCTGTAGGTGTCATGTGTGCTAAGCACATTGATGAGGGGGTAGTAGTGGTGTTATGAATTCCTCATCATCCTAATCATTATCCTCATACTCAGTGTTGGATGCAATAGTCTCATGCATTATGTTGCACAGGATGCAGCAGACAGTGAATATATGGTAGTCCTTCAAAGATGTGTACTGATATGTGCTACCTGAGTTGTCCACATATTAAAAACACATCTTTACATTAGTGAAGACACATTCTATGATGTTTCCTTCCTGTCCATCCCTGATGGCTACAATTGTAGACCTCCTATTCAGGTGTCTGTGGAGATCTTATGAGTGTTAACAGTCATGTCTTGAGCAGATATCTTGCATTATCTGATGGACATCATTTGTTTGGTCAAATGGACAGAATGTGCTAGATTGCCATTTTTCATTACTCCTGTCCTGCTCCCAACATTCTTCTCCCAAATACTCCATTTTCCTTTGCTTTCACTTATCTTTCACTCCTTTTGCTTTTCATATTCTTAATTTTCCTGTGCTCCAACTTTCCTCTGCTTACCTGTGCCTTTCATACCTTTCTCTGTTTTATATCCATCAATCTCCTGGAAAACACATTCTTCTCTAGAAAGACACCTGATAACATGTTAATAGAGCTCAGACACTTGATAACATGTTAATAGAGCTCAGACACCTGATAACATGTTAATAGAGCTCAGACACTTGATAACATGTTAATAGAGCTCAGACACCTGATAACATGTTAATAGAGCTCAGACACTTGATAACATGTTAATAGAGCTCAGACACCTGATAACATGTTAATAGAGCTCAGACACCTGATAACATGTTAATAGAGCTCAGACACTTGATAACATGTTAATAGAGCTAAGACACTTGATAACATGTTAATAGAGCTCAGACACTTGATAACATGTTAATAGAGCTCAAACACTTGATAACATGTTAATAGAGCTCAGACACTTGATAACATGTTAATAGAGCTCAGACACCTGATAACATGTTAATAGAGCTCAGACACCTGATAACATGTTAATAGAGCTCACTACTGTTGTACTGTTTTGTACCATGCATGTCACTTTTACATAGTTTATTATTGCATGTTTTTTTTTTTAATTTTCCATGTGTGCTACACTGCATGTTTACCTTAGGCTCAGGTTATCACTGAAAAGGGCCCTTGGATGAGCCCACCTATCTGAATTAATAAATTCAAAATAAAAAATAAAATAAATACAGGCAACATAGTTACCCCTTTGTGGTGTAGCTTGTATGAATGCGTATTACCTGTCAGTTAAGTAGTAGTCATCCCTATTGAGCTATGTTCCTGTATCAGCTATAGTGGGTCTATTTATTGTTTCATGTGAGCCACCAACTGCAATAATAATGCTTTGTAGGTAGCAGACTTTGAGAAAATCTCAATTTGAGGGTGTAGCTTAGCTTGTGTCTCAGAGACCCTTATATATTGCTCTGCATGGCCAACAAGCAATCCAATAACTGCTGAAGGGTGTAATTGGCTTTTGCGTAGTATACATTTGCTTTGTCATATGCAGGCCTTTGGAAAGTGCCTTCTGTCAGGATTGTTATAGCAGTTATAAACTTGATTTAACAGGTGTATTATCCTGCATCTGTTACCCGCTACTTCCAGTGGGTGACAAAACTTGCATAGTTCATCCAACATCTGGCCATCCATAAAAATCCATAAAAATCAGTGTATACCAAGATTATATATTCCCCGTTCTGAAGGAGGGATGGGCCTCCTTGAAACTGATTACATGTATAGTTCTGCAATTGTGGGACTCCACACATATCTACTGACCTCACAAGATCCAAATGTAGTGAAAGTTTTGATACATGAGGAGAATAAATCTAAGATGACTTCTCTGCTTAATTTAGCAGAAGCATATTGACGTCAAGCAGGAATGGAAATCAAAACAGAAGTTCAATAAAACCAGGCAGCAACTGAATGTGCCAAAAAACAAAAGAAAGAATGTAAGGTGAAGGTCCAGATGAGAAGGCAAGTAATGTGAAAAAAACAAAACTATAGTTGCAAGTATAGAAAACTTCTGGAAGAGCCTCATGTTGATCAAGAACGAATGCAGGAATGGTTAAGGAGAGGTGAATTCAAACCAAGAAATGAAAGGTTAATATTGGCAGCTCAAGATAGTGGGCTACGTACATACTGGTTTACAAAGTCTATTGAACATGTGGAAGAAACAGACAAATGTAAGTTTTGTAAAACTGAATTGGAAAGAGTCACACACCATTGTTGCTGGTTGTAACACACTAATGGCAGAAGGACTGCATACTGAAAGGCATAATAATGTGGCGAGACTGTTGCACTGGGGATTGTGCAAACATTATGCTATCAAAGTGGCTGAAAAACACTGGAAACATGAGCCACAAGACATCATAGAAAATTATGAAGTTTATATCACATGGGATCACCCATTATCAACAGTTCAAAAGAAAGATGCTAGATGCCATAGTGGTCCAAGAAAAGAAAACAAAAGTAGCATTGATCATTGAAATTGCCAAACCCAGTGACTATATTGTCTTAAGTACAGAGAGACACAAAGTCATAAAATACCAGGATCTGCAGGCAGAAATGAGAGCAATGTGGAAGAAAGATACCCAGACAGTTCCAATAATAGTAGGAACAACGGGTCTTATAAAAAAGAATTTACAGTCATGTTTCGATATGCTACCAATCCATGTAACTCCGTACGAACTGCAGAAGGACTCATTACTGGGAACACTGCGGGTGCTGCGAAGAGCACTACTGGCTGACATCAAAGATTGAAACAATACTAATTTCATGAACTTTAATCGTACTTTGACTTAGGAATGGGGTCCATTCCTGTCATGGCATTAGAAACCCAAAAGACTCAGAGAAATTAAAAAGGGGTACTAAGGGAAGAGTTACTTGATTTAATGGACATAGATAGATATATTAAAATGAATGAAAGAAATAGACTGCAGAAGGTCAATAAAACCCCAAAAGTCAGAAGTCTGATAAAACAAATGAACACAGTAATTAGGGCTGTCCATAGAGTTCCATGTGATATAACAGAAGTAAACAGGATATGTTATTGTGCAGCTAAATTAATAACTGATAACGTTCTACCACAAGAGCACAGGGTAGTGAGGCAAAGGAAGGCGAGAAATCAAATGCCATCATGGAAGTATTGAATAGAGAAAAATATAAAGCAATTAAGACAAGAAGTGTCACTGTTAGAAGACTATAGAAGAGGGAATAGATCAACAAAAATACTAAGAAAGATAGATGAGATAAAAGCAGTGTGCAGTATTAGAACAGACCAGGATCTATCATGCACTATCCCAAATAATAAATTAAAAAATTTCAGCACAGGGGGAAAAACTTAGAAGATACATAGATAAATATAAAGCAAAAGTGCAAAACAGAAAATTTAGTGATGACCCAAAAAGGTTTTATAGAGAATTAGAAAACAAGGTAAAAGGAATTGAAAGACTGCCAAAAAAACAAGAAATAGATGCATTTTGGAGAAATATCTATGAAGATCCCGTGGAACACAACAAAGATGCTAAATGGATAAAAGAAGTAAAAGAAAAAATAAGAAGTTTGAAGGTACATGATATGAAATGGGATGAAGTAACAGCCAGAGAGATTGAAACAAAGTTACGAAAAGCCTCTAATTGGAAAACTCCAGACCCAGATGCAGTGCCTAACTTTTGGTTAAAAGTATAAACATCTTTGCATGAAGACCTAGCCATGAGTAAGAACTATTTTTATGTGCACCCCAAACAGACACCAATCTGGATAACAACAGGTAAAACAATGCTTGTACTTGAGTGAACCTGTAAGCTACCCCAAAAATTATAGACCAATACCTTGCCTTCCGACGACGTATAAACTATACATGGGAATTGATGCTGACAGAGTTTATAGACATTTAGAAGAAAACTCAATTATGGTAGTAGAACAAAACAGCAATAAAAGAAAGTCATATGGAACAAAGGATCATTTGTTGTTAAATAAAGTCATAGTGGAGAACTGTAGAAAGGGGAAGAATCTAAGTATGGCATGGACTGACTGCAAAAATGCATTTGATAGTATCCCACATTCATGGATAAAAGAGTGCTTAATAATGTATAAGATGCATCGTAAACAGATCAACTACGTTACAGTGACCATGAAACAATGGCAGACCACTTTGCAATTAAACCATGATAAAGGACAAATTATTATCCCAGGGATATAAATTCAAAGGGGCATATTCCAGGGTGACTCTTTGTCACTTTTGCTGATCTGAGCCTTGCCCTTAACCCATTAAGCTGTTTACTTAACAGCTTAGGCCAAGGGTATAATTTGGCTCCTAGAAAACAACAAAGTCTAAAGACTTCTCATCTTCTATTTGTCAATGATTTAAAAACTGTATAGCTCATCAGACAGGGAACTGAAAGCACAGCTGAAGGGTTGTCAAACCTTTTTCAGATGATATTAGAATGTCATTTGGCATTGATAAATGTGCAAAAGCAACCTTCAAAGCAGGAAAACTGCAGCACCAGGAAAACATCAGTTTGGGACAAGAATGTGATATAAAAGAACTTGAGCAAGAGGGAGTGTATAAATACTTGGGAACTGATGAAGGGTCAGCAATAAAACATGAACAAATGTGAATAAAACTCAGTAAGGAATACTTTAGAAGACTTAAAGTAATCCGGAAAACAGCATTGACGTCTAGGAACAAAATCCAAGCTATAAATCAATTTGCTGTTCCTATCCTAACTTACAGTTTTGGAGCGATTGATTGGCCTCAAGACATGTTGGATAAATTAGATATTAAAACAAGAAGGATACTTCATGCTCACCAAATGGTTTATAAACGTTGGTGCATACCAATGTTATATATTCCCTGTTCCAAAGGAGGGATGGGCCTCCTTGAAACTGATTACATGTATAGATCTGCAATTGTGGGTCTCCACACATATCTGCTGACCTCACAAGACCCAAATGTAGTGAAAGTTTTGAAACATGAGGAAAATAAATCTAAGATGACTTCCCTACTTAACTTAGCAGAAGCATATCGTTGCCAAGCAGGAATGGAAATCAAACCAGAAGTAGATAAAAATCAGGCAGCAACTAAATGTGCCAAAAAAAAACAAAAACAAAAGAAAGAATATAAGGTGAAAGATCAGATGAAAAGGCAAGAAATGTGGAAAATGCATAAATATAGTTGCAAGTATAGAAAACTTCTGGAAGAACCTCATGTTGATCAGGAACCAGTGCAGGAATGGTTAAGCAGAGGTGAATTCAAACCAAGAGATGAAAGATTAATATTGGTGGCACAAGATAGTGTTCTAGGTATATGTTGGTTTACAAAGTCCATTGAACATGTGGGAGAAACAGACAAATGTAGGTTGTATAAAACAGAGTTGGAAACAGTCGCAGACCTAGTTGCTGGTTGTGACATACTAAAGGCAGAAGGACTGAATACTGAAAGGCATAATAATGTGGCAAGATTGCTGTACTGGGGATTGTGCAAACATTACGGTATTGAAGTGGCTGAAAAACACTGGAAACATGAGCCACAAGACATCATAGAAAATGATGAAGTTTATATCACATGGGATCACCCATTATCAACAGTTCAAAAGACAGTTGCTAGAAAACTGGATATATTAGCCAAGAAAAGAAGGCAAAAGTAGCATTGATCATTGAAATTGGCACACCCATTGACTACAGTGTCCTGTGTACAGAGAGACACAAAGTCTAAAATATCAGGATCTGCAAGCAGAAATGAGAGCAATGTGGAAGAAGGAAACCCAGACAGTTCTGATAGTAGTAGGAGCAACGGGTCTTATAAAAAAGAGTCTACAATCATGTTTAGATACGCTACCAATACACGTAACTCCATACAAATTGCAAAAGGAGTCATTACTGGGCACATTGCGGGTGCTGCATAGAGCACTTTTGGCCAACATCAAAGAGTAAAACAATACTAATTTCATGAACTTTAATCGTACTTTGACTTAGGAATGGGGTCCATTCCCATCATGGTATTAAAAACCCAAAAGATTTGGAGAAATTAAAAAGGGGTCCATATGAATTGCAGAAGGAGTCATTACTGGGCACATCATGGGTGCTGCAAAGAGCACTTTTGGCTGACATCAAAGATTGAAACAATATTAATTTCATGAAACGTATTCGTACTTTGACTTAGGAATGAGATCCAGTCCCATCATGGTATTAGAAACCCAAAAGATTTTGAGAAATTAAAAAAAGGGTCCAAATGGAGAGATGATAAAATCATCAAGGAAAAGAAAGTACTATTACTTGAGCTGAATTCATCCTCAAGTCTTGGCGAGCACCTTTATGCAGTGGATTCTGTTTTCACAAAATCTCAGCAAGATGACGCTGAAATATAGACTGTATGTTATATAGCATATATCATGGACAGAGGTAGTTTAAAAATAAAAAAAAGACAGCTGGGTGCCCAAGTCCTGGAATAAAAAAGTGCCCAATCCTGGGGGTCGCACTGTTGTCAAAACTTGAAAAAAAGGAAAATATGTAAGAAGCGTGTCCTCAAGACAAGGGAACATTCCTGCAATGGAGCTAGGCCAGGCTCAGGAGGTGGATGGCCCCCTGTTTTAGAAGGAAGTAGTAGTCCACAAAAAACACAAAAACTGACAGGTCAAAACAGAGCCATAAAGAGATAGAGTGGACTATTGAAGGTAGGGAATAAATTATGTATAGTTACTATTATGCAAGAAGCCAAGAATTTCCAGATAGAGGATATCAAAAAAGATTAAGAGATAAATTAGAGGAAGGAAAAATACTTGCACAAGAAAAAAATGTTTAAATGCAAATTTGTGTTCATTAATACAGCAGATCCATGAAAAACATTATATAGACCAAGAAACTTTGGACAGTTTAGAAAAAGAAGCAACAAAAGATGTGTGAAGATATAAACAACAAAACTAGAGATTTTTGAAAGATATAAAAAAAACATGGACATGGGAAGAAGAAAAGATCTGATATGGTACAATATTTATGCAAAGGAAAAAGCCAAAGTACTCAGTGCAAAAAAGCAGCTGTAAAAAATATTTGAAGAGATATATAGGCAAAGGCACCCAGATATGGAAAATTTCACAATGCAAAAATAAGATCACAAAGGGGGAATATAGAACAGAGGATTAGTAAAGCAGCAGTTAAACAAATAGAAGCTGAAGTTTTGGAATACCCGCAAAGTGAAGGATTTAATGTAGAATGTTTACAACACATTATGTCCAGCATGATGGAACAATGAGCTCTCAAAGTAAGGAGAAACAAGTGAAGCTGCAGACAGACATCTGAAGAAGAAATATGGACATGGGAAAGAAAAAGAGATTTAATATGGTGTAATATTTATGCACACGTGAAAACAAAATTAATCAATATGAAAAAAGCAGCGCCAACGCTATTTGAAGAGAAATGCAAGCAAAGGCATCCAGATATGAAAAATTTCACAATAGAAAAAAATATGAAAACAAAGGGGTAAAGTACAAAAGAGGACTGATGCATGATGCAGGATGCGGCTGAAGAGAATATGTCACAGGAAGATGTTCTGGAACTTTCCATAGAATGCCCACTGGAAATGGAGACCAAATAATGTACCCTCATAGTATCTTCATAGAAAAGGACAGACATATTAAGATTGGTGAAAGAAATAGATTACAGAAAGTCAATAAGATCCAAAATGTTAGAAATCTGTTAAAACAGATGAACACAGTAATCAAGACTATTAATAGAATTTTATGTGATTTAACAGAAGAGATGCAGTACTGTGCAACTAAATTAGTAACAGATGAAGTCTTACCAGAAAACCAGGGCAGTAAGGGAAAGGAAAGGGAGCAATCAAATGCCATCATGGAAGCATCAAATAAAAAAAAACTATAAAGCAATTAAGACAAGAAGTGCCATTGTTAGAAGATTATAGAAGAGGGAACAGATCAACAAAAATGCTTAGAAAGATAGATGTGATAAAAGCAACATGCAGTATCAGAACAAATTAGAATCTATCATACATTATTGCAAATAATAAACTAAAGATATCAGCACAGTCAGAAAAACTAAAATATATACAGATAAATATACAGGAAAAGTACAAAATAAGCAATTCACCAATGACCCAAAAAAGTTTTATAGTGAATTAGGAAGTAAAGCAAAAGGAACAGAAACACCAACAAAAAAGAAGAAATAGACACATTTTGGAAAAATATCTATGAAGACCCTGTAGAACATAAGAAAAATACTGAATGGATATAAGAAGTAAAAGAAACAGTCAGTAGTCCAAATTTATAGGATATGTAATGGGATGAAGTAATGGCCAGAGTAACTGAAACAAAATTAAGAATAGCTCCTAAGTGGAAAACTCCAGGCACAGATGCAGTACCTTACTTCTGTCTAAAAGTATTACTACTACTTATATGTGCATCCCAAACAGAGTACAGTCTGGTTAACAACAGGAAAAATGATACTCCTCCTTAAGAGTGTACCTGCAAGCTATCCTGGAAACTATAACTTGCCTTGTAATGATCTATAAACTGTATACAGGAATTGATACCAACAGAGTTTATAGTAATTTAGAAGAAAACTCAGCCATGGCAATAAAACAAAAGGGCAACAAAAGAAAGTCATATGGAGCAAGGATCATTTGCTGCTAAATAAAGTCATAATAGAGATATGGAAAAAGAAGAAGAATCTAAGTATGGCATGGATAGATTACAAAAAAGTACATAGAAAATCCTTGCACGTAAGGCAGGTGCACCAGGCCAAAACACGTAGCACAAATTCAAAAACAAAAGAGGCCAGCACCTATAGAGTGACAAACATGAAAGAGTTTTCTAGCAGAAACACTAGCTCAGTTTACACAATTCATCATTTTGCTAATTGCGGAACAGCCTGGGTGGTCTATTTGGCCACCTGTTCCTGTTCCTCTTTTTACATTGGGCAAACTTCAAGGCCACTCAGAACTAGAATATCTGAGCACCTGAGTGATATCAGGAATAAACGTATGACTAATGCCCTGTACAGACATGTTTGTAACCACAATACTGCTATCTTTCATTTCAGCATTATTGCTAGAGTATGGGGGGAACAACCCAGTAAAGCTAGAAGTCATGGCATTTTAAATGACAAAGAAAAGAGCTGGATTATTAGATTGGGGGCTCTTTTTTCCCCAGGTCTAAATGACCATTTATAAAACCGAAATATTGTGAATTATGCCCTTTGGTCATTTTTAGTGAGTGTGTAACTATATGGCTTTGGGACGGCTATGACTTTAAATGTTTAATTAGGATTGTTTGCTACTGTATAAATATGCGGCATTTGTGTTCATGAACCATTCACTGATGAAGGCAAAATTGCCGAAACTGGTCTGATGTGATTATTTTACTTGCTGCCATCAGGAATAAATCGTGTTTGTCACTCTATAGGTGCTGGCCTCTTTTGTTTTTGAATTTTAGATTACAAAAAAGCCTTTGACAGCATCCCACATTTGTGGATAAAGGTGTGCTTACAGATGTATACAATACACCCTACATTGATCAATTACGTTACAGTAACCATGAAACAGTGGCAGACCACTTTGCAGCTAAGCCATGATAAATGAGAAATTATTATGCCAAGGATGAAAATTCAAAGGAGGATATTCCAAGGTGACTCTTTTGTCACCGCTGCTCTTTTGTCTTGCCCTAACCTATTAAGCTGTCTACTTAACAGGTTATGTCATGGTTACAATTTCACTTCCAAAAAACAACCAGGTATGAAGACTTCTCATCTTCTTTTGTGGATTACTTAAAACTGTATAGTTTATCAGATGAGGAACTGAAAGCACAACTGCAAGTAGTTAAAGCTTTCTTAGATGATATAAGCACGTCATATGGTCTTGATAAATGTGTAAAAGCAACATTTAAAGCCAGAAAGCTGCAGCACAAAGAAAATATTAGTCTGAGACAGGAATGTGTTATAAAAGAACTTCAGCAAGAGGGAGTGTGTAAGTTTGGGAATTGATGAAGGGTCGACAATAAAACATTAATAAATACGAACAAAACTCAAGAATATTTTAGATGACTAAAAGTAATACTGAAAGTAGCCTTGACATCTAGCAACAAAGTCCAAGCTGCAAACCAATTTGCACTTCCTGTTCTGATTTACAGTTCTAGGGTGATTGGCTGCAAATGGTATTAGATCAATTGGACAAGAAAACAAGAAAAATGCTTCATACTTATCAAATGATATATAAAAATCAGTGTATAGCAAGATTATATATTCCTCATTTTGAAGGTGGTATGAGCCTCCTTGAAACTGATTACATGCATAAATCTGTAATCATAGGACTGCATACATATCTGCTGACTTCATCAGATGCAAACATAGTGAATGTTTTAAAACATGAGGAGAACAAGTCTAAGATGACTTCTCTGCTTAGTTTAACAGAAGCATATTAGTGTCAAGCTGGAATGGAAATCAAACCACAAGTAGACAAAAATCAGGCAGCAAATGAATGTGCCAAAAAAATGAAAGAAAGCATTTAGGGAGAAGGATCAGATGAAAAGGCAAGAAATGTGGAAAGGGTATAAATATAGTTGCAAGTACAGAAAACTCTTGGAACAGCATCATGTCGATCAGGATCTGATACAGGAATAGTTAAGGAGAAAGGTTAATATTGGCAGCCCAGGATAGTGGACTGTATACACATGTTGGTTTACAAAGTGCATTGAACATATGGGAGACAAATAAAGGTTTTGTAAAACTGAACTGAAAACAGTTGCACATCTTGTTGCTGCATGTGATACACTAATGGCAGAGGGCCTGTATACTGAAAGGCATAATAATGTGGCAAGACTGTTACACTGGGGATTATGCAAACATTTTAATGTCAAAGTAGCTGAAGCATTGGAAACATGAGCCACAAAGCATTATAGAATATGACAAAGTCTTTATCACTTGGATTCACCCATTACCAAGAGTTCAAAAAATTAATGCAAGAAAACCAGATATAGTAGTCCATGAAAAGAAGACAAAATTAGCATTGATCACTGAAATTGCTACAGCCAGTGATTATAGTGTCTTATGTCAAAGAGACACAAAGTTATAAAATACCAGGATTTGCTGGCAGAAATGAGGGCAACGTGGAAGAAGGATACCCAGATAGTCGCTAATAGTAGCAGAAGCAATGGGTCTCATAAAAAAGAATTTACAGTTGTAGATACATGTAACTCCATATGAATAACAGAAGGAGTAATTTCTGGCCACATTGTTGGTGCTGGGAAGAGTACTTTTGGCTAACATCAAATATTGAAACAATACTCATTTCATGAACTTTAATCATACTTTGACTTAGGAATGTGGTTGATTCCTGTAGTGGTACTAGAAACCCAAAAGATTTGGAGGAATTAATCTGTGAGAGGTTATTCAGGTTTTCTTACCATACCAGGAACAGACAGGACACCGAGTGTCATTTGTTCAACTGGGAAAATCATGAAGCAATTTCACTGGAAGCTACTTTTAGCAAATGTAGAATATGTCCTGTTCCCTACTGTTGTGGGGCTATACAGTCAATATTTGTAAGTCAAGGTGTGTGGGTGGGTCTTTCATGCAGATGTTTTGCACACTTGCCAAAAAGGCTTGCTTGGGTGCTTGTTTAAAGTGGTTTTCAGTGAAATTGTTTCACTGCAAGTGTGATCTGGAAATAGCAATCTATGGATTACTGTGAATATTAAATATCACAGTAGCTTGTTTGCACAGTGGTATCACAGAGTTTCTGTCAATAGAGCACATTCTTTAACACCTTTATATATGTTAATGAATCACACACAACTTTTGTAAACTTTATTTACTGCACATACTTGCTACATATTGCAGACAGCATTAAAGGATATCACCCAACAATATTATCATTGCAATGCTGCCATTTCTTGTAAATAATTTTTCATATTTCATTTGAGCATCTAAACATAAATTATCCTTTAGGGCACCTCCATTGGCATAGAGGCATAAAGCCACGACTATGAACTAGCAGACTTGAGTTTGATTAGTTGTTCCAGCACCTACAAGAGCAGGTGGGAGGGGACGAGGGGAATGATGAGGCTTTGCTTTGTCATCCATCTTGGGGGGGGGGGTGAATCACATCTCTGGCATTAGGCATGCTATTTCTTTTGTACAGATGGAGATCTGGGGTATAAGTGGAGGATGGTCTAAAACATGTATCAGACTTGGAGGTGTTACTCTCCTTGGGGACCTGGGAAGGGTACACTCAAACTGCCACCTTTCATAACATGCTTACCTTGTAAATTGACATCAGCAACATGTTGTAGAAGTAGAATTGTAACTAACTGAAAAGCTTCATTAACCCTGAACAACTGTGGTGGCCCTTCAAGACCTCTCCAATGTTTTTATTTTCCCAGTACTGAGGGGGACTGGTGACCATGTCCAGTATGGATACAATTTGACCAGAAATTATCATAGCAGAAAGTTACATGGGGAGAGATAACACCATTATAATACAAGATGAATGTAACCAGCTAATTTGACTATGAACTATAAAAAATTCCATTGGCGCCTAGTTGACTATGACAGCTAAATTTATGTGGGTTGCCAGAATGATCCTGAAGTTCTGAAGTTTATTTATTTTATTTATTTTACATTTGTTGACCGGGGAAGTCCAGCTGGTCACAAAGGCCCCTTTTCAGTGGAGGACCTGAGAGAAAAGCTTTGGTATCTGCAGTACAAACAAAATCTTTTAAGTTATACAATATCAACAGTGTCAGGCAGAATACAATTAAAATAAATTTTACATTGTCAAATAGATAAGAAAGTAACTATAGATAAAGTAGTAAGGCTTCTTATACTAATTTATTCTATACAGATATAGTTAAATAACTAAGCAATAGGATTGATATCACAATACAGAGTACTGAGTTATTCACAAAGGGTGTAAAGCAAAAGGCTGATTTATTTATGAGATATAAATAAAATAAGTGGTAAAAGAGTTAAGAGAGGCTTAGGTGGAAGGTGGGGTGGTGGAAGACAGATAATTGGTAACAGTAGAGGAGAGCAGAGGTATAGTCGAAGAGGAGGAAAAGGCAAATATGTTATACTTATACTGGAGATGTGCAGTTACAGAGGCAGGATGGTGATTTGTTAGATGTGTTTTGAAAGCCTGTTGGTTTACAAGAAGCCTGAGAGCATGTAGAAGGGTATTCTAGGGGGTATCTACAGAGGTTGAGTATAATGAGTCTCACAATACATTTTGAGCTTTAGTGATGGACAGGAGGAATTTGTCTTTAGAGCAAAGACCTTTGGTAGGGTGGTAGTGTTAAAGCATGCCTTTTAATGCCAAATACTTATCAGCATAGTATATTAGAGTATGAGTTAGTAGTAGCTGACTATAGTGGAGGTGATATAGGAGCTCAGTCCAATTTAGTAGTTAAGTGCAGAACAGTGATGAGTTTTAAAGGGACTATTTGTAGCAAATAGAGCTATTTTATTATAGCATTGTTCCAGCTTTGTTTGTGTGGACATTTGTAGGTTAGTAAAGAGTGGGGAAACATACAGTAGGGTGGGTAGGAGGTAGGCTTTAGCTATGGTTTCTCTAGTCCTGACTGTTATGCAGGGCTTTGTTCTATACAAGAGGCTGAGCTTTTGTTGTTTTTTGATAACAATTTGGAAGAGTAGGCCAAATTTCAAGTTGTCATCAATTGTGACTACTAAAAGTTTGGTATCAGGGACTTGTTCAATCAGAGTGTTATTTAATGAAGTAATTTTGTCAAGAATTTTGCTTTGTGAGAATGTTTTGGGGGTGAAAATTAGTTTGGGGGGTTAAGTAGGACTTGTGAGTTGTCTAGCCAGGAATCTGTGGATGTAAAGAATTCTTGAGTAATTTCTTGATGTTTTTGTAGGTTAGAGGCTGTGCAGCTGACTGTGGAGTTATGCGTATATTGTACAAGAATGGCGTGCTTGGAAGCAGTGTGTAGATCTTTTATAAATGTGTTAAACAGGAGGGGTCCAAGTATGGTACCTTGTGTTGCTCCTACAGTAATGGGTAGTAATGATGAGTATTCTTACTCTCATTTGAATGCTTGAAATGTATCTATTAGGCAGCTGTTAAGTCAGGAGGGGGAGACCCAAGGAGGATAGTTTTAATAATAGTTTATTGGTGAGAGACTGTGTGAGATGCTTTGGACAGGTCCAGGAAAATGGATGATATTCGATTGCCAGTATTTTTATTTTTCATTAGTAGTATCAGCAAAGTGAAGAAGGGCAGTAGTGATGCTATGTCTGGGAAGAAAACCATGTTGTGTGGGGGAGATAAGTTTGTTTATGGTTAGGTATCGAAGTAATTGGGAATGGATACACTTTCCTAATATTTTAGATAATGTTGACAGGATGGTTATTTACCTGAAGTTGGAGCAGTTAGCAGAGGGCCCCCTTTATGAAGAAAAAGTATTTCCAAATGACTGGGACATGAGACTCTTGAATGGATCTGTTTATTAGTATAGATATTGGCTATGACAGAGCTTCAGCTGCAATTTTTAGGAATTCAGGAGGAGGTGTTTGCAGCAGAGCTTGTAGTTTTTAGTTTAAAGAGATATTTTCTTATGGTGGAGGTAGTGACAGGTTTGAGTGAGAAGTGAGCTTCCATGGAGTTTTATTGCTGGATGTTTGGTCTAATGCCTTTGAAAAGTGAGGTTAGAGCTTGAAGGAAGCATTTGTTAAAGGTATTAGAGACTGTTGTTGAAGTGTCTTCTAGGATGGAGTGGGTTGTTAACTTTGGCCTGGATTTAGTAGATTTTGGACCAATGTCCAGAAAGTTTTAGGAATTATTTTGGTGTTCATAGGTTCATAGGTTCATACTAGGCTATCTGCCCTAGGGCATTTATAAGCCTAGCCAGAATGTGTTTGGCTTTCGCCACCCATTTTAGATTTATTTTGCTATGCCCTTTTTCGAGGTTAGTATACTGTGCCTCTGTCTAACAGTGACACAGAAGTGATACCCGGGGTAAACCTATGATCTCCCATCCACTCATCAAGATTCCTCTTGAAGAGACTCAATGAGGGACTCTGCCTAACCTGGACTGGGATTTTATTCCAGAGTGAAGAGAGCCTTTGGGTTATGAATCTGTCCCTCCAGCATGTCCTATTTATTTCAGTGCTGAGGTTCAAGTCTCTCGAGCGCGTAGCTCAATGGGATTTGGATTTTCTGAGGTGCAGCATGTCCATTAATTCTGGGTTGGACATGGCTTTATATGTCAGGCACAGATCGCCTCTGAACAGGCGGTATGCCACTGAGTAGAGCTGGAGTTTCTTTAACCGGGCAGCATATGGCATCTGTTTGAGCCCTTTGATCCTCTTGGTGAGGTACTTTTGGGGTCTTTCCAGTTGCTGCAGGTGTCTGGTAAGGTACATCCCAAAGGGGCATTGTACTCAATTATGGGCCTGATGAGGGATGAGTAAAGAGGCACGATGGCGTCCCTGATCTAGATGTGAATCCCTTCATGATTAGGTGGGCTATATAAAATGTTTTTCTAACCACTTTGGCCACGTGGTTGTCAAATGAGAGATTGCTATCAACTTGGGTCCCCAGGTCCCTAATTACTTCTTCTGTACTTAATGGATTACCACCTATGTGGTAATTTGTGGGCACTGTTTTTGCCAAAGGGGATGACTATACACTTTTTGGCGTTTAGCTTGAGGCCAAGGCTCTGGCACCAGTTGTCTGTTTCTATGAGGCCCTTTTGGAGGATGCTTGTGTCAGCTGGAGAGTCAATTATGGCGCCCAGTTTGCAGTCATCTGCGAACTTGGTCAGCCACAGTCCTTCCGTGTTGGCCTGTACCTCCGAGAAATATATACCGAACAAGAGAGGTCCCAGGACTGAGCCTTGTGGGACACCACTTGTAACTGGTTTGGAGTCTGACATGGCTCCAGCAATTCTAACCATGTGGGTTCTGTCCTTGAGCCAATTTGCAATCCATCTAGTGACATAGGGGTTTATATTTAAGCTGGTGAGCTTATCTATAATGCCAGTGGGGTATTGTATCGAAGGCTTTGCGAGGTCCAGGTAGGCTGTGTGGACCACCTTCCCCTCGTCAATGGCCTTGGTGACTGTTTCAAAGAAATCAACCAGGTTTAAGAGGCAGGATCTGCCCTTAACAAAGCCGAACTGGGTAGGATCCAGTGTTTGTAGGTCCCCAATATCTTTATTTATGAGGTCCATGATGATCCTTTCCATAGCTTTGCAGACCAAGCTAGTTAGGCTTATGGGGCGATAGTTTCCAGGATCCATTGAGGCACCACCTTTATGGAGAGGGACCACTGTTGCTGTATGCCACTCTTTGGGCACATATCCTGTAGTAAGGCTGAGATTGAACAGTGTGCTGCTGTAAGCTAAAGTAATGGAGTTTTTTGTCAAGCCTTATACTGGGTTTGATTTTATTTTTTATCTATCTGTAGCACAGAAATTTTTCCTGGGATGTGTTGGCGTGCCATGCTTTCCAGGGATTCTCTCTAAGCATCATTAGTTGCCTACTGTTTTTTTCCCTGATAGGAGTATGTTTGTTCAGTATATTGGTAAAGGTTCTATTAAAGTCAAGCATGGCTTCATCTAAAGGAAGATTTTTTTTTAACATATTTCAATTATATTACTTGAGAGTGGAGCTGAAACTCTCTACATTAAAATTGAACAGGTTATGCACATTCTTGTATCTGTGAAGTTTTACTGGACTGCATACAAGCTTGTTTGTGAAAGTGGGCAGGTGGTCACTTAGGTTGTTAGACAGCATGCCATAGTTATAGACATTATTGGGTTTAGTTGAGAGAATTCAGTCTAGAGTAGAGGCCTTAGAGGACAGCTTGTTGTATCTTAGTGTATTGATGAGCTGAGAGAAAACATGCTGGTTAATATAGATAGTGGGGATATCATTTACAGTTTGGGCCCGGTCTATGTTAAGGTCCCCAAGGATGATGGTTTCTTTGGATATATTGGCAGATGCTCAGGATAATATGCTCTCTGCTGTTTTGATGTTATTGCAAGGGGGGGGGTATATAAAGCTATGATACATATGGTCTTATAAGAGTTTGGCTCAAATAAGACAATAACAATCTCTGCATTATTGAATGAGGAATGTTTTTTCTAATAAAGGGATATGTTCAGGTGTTTTAGGTATATCGTAGCTACCTCACCTGCATTTTTGGATTTACTGTCTGCTCAAAGGATATTATAACCTGGAGGGAGGATTTCAATGTCTTTGATTTTGGGTTTTGCTGTTGTCTATCTCTCTCTCTCTCTCTCTCTCTCTAACATAGATGACAAGCAGGCGGAGTATTTCATTTAGATGCTTTAATACATAGAAACACATTGGGATGGATAGCAGCATCATAAAATACAAACGAACTGGCTAACAAACAGACCTTACATACATGCATGCTTACATCTCACAGGCTTAATACAAAATGGCAGTCTAGCTTGCACGTGCTCAGTATTTATACACTTGGGCAAGCCCTTGGCTAGCTTCTTAAAGGTATATACACACACATTGATCTACATCCTCCCTACTAAAAGAGTGCTCTTTGTAAAAACAAAATCAGAGTTAGACATGCATTACTATATACATTAGAAACAAAACACAATGTTCATGTCCAAGTTTCTTCTTATCTATTACAGGGTTTAGAGATGCGACCATATCTCATTGCATAACAATCCGGACCAAATTTAGCAACAGGGGCAGTCTGCAGTGCACAACTCATATCAGGAACTTCTGGATTCGTCACAGGAATGGGAATGTCCTCTGGAACTTCCTCAGGAATTTGGAACACCAGACAACTCACTCTGAGATAAAGAGTCTTTCTAACAAGCTATGTGCTGTGGTATAGGCTCAGACACCAGTCACAAATGTTTCCAATTCTGCCTAAAGACTGCTCCTTGTGATTCTGCAATGTATGATCTCAGCTCTGGGCTTCATGACACCAATCCGATCATAACCTTTGGTCGTTTGATTCCTTACCACTTCTCCTTCTCATAATGGAGTGAGCAGTTTGCTGATTTTATCATAGTAGGACTTCTGGGCTAGGTGCTTCTTCAACAAATTGGCTTTCACTGACCTGTTGTTCTTGACACATGGAACCAACAATTGACTACTAATTGGTAATGTGGTTCTGGTTTGTCTCGACAGAAATCTCTAAGCAGGTAAACCAAGATGTTTATCATGGAGAACATTTCTGAGATTCAAGAGCTTCAGGAAAATATCACTGTTATCTCATTTTGATTTCTCATGTAACTGTCTTGCATTTTGAACTGCACATTCTGACAAATGATTTTACTGTGGGTACTCAGGGCTGCTCAGTCTTCAGCAAATCTTTTGAACTGTTGGCTTGTAAACTGCGTGCCATTGTCAGAAATAACCTTGTGCAGACTTGTACACAGTAGTCCAGGAATCTGGTTTAGCAGAAGTGGTTCCTTCTGTTGATGTGGTTTCATACTATTACATACTGAACAAGATGAAAGTTATCTTTCAATGTCTTGTGACATAAAAGGCCAAAATACTAGTCCTCTCACACTTCTTTTGGTAGAGTCTGTACCTGGGTGACCATGATGCAAGATTGTAATGTACTCTGGTTGCAAGGACTTTGGGACAGTTAGTTTTGGACCTTTCATAATGATATGTGTCAGACAAAATCTCATCTCTGTACAGAAAATAAGGTTGCACATCTTGAGGTAAACTAAATTGCTTTGATGGCCATCCTTGATTGATAAAGTGGTTGAGCCTTTGTAAAACTGGATCTGTGGCTCTGTGATCTCTCAACTCATCAAGATGTGTGGAAGAAAAATTTCTAACTTCCATGACGTTAAAATCAACGTTCTCATTCTCATGCTGTTCTGTGGTGTTTATGGGTAATCCAGATAAGGTATCAGCAAGATAAAGAAGTTTTCCTTTCTTGTAGATAAGATTGTAAGTATACTTTTGCAATCTCAGCATCATACATTGCAGTCAAGCTAGAGCTGAATGCATAAGCTTTCTTAAGATCATGACTGGAGGTTGGTGGTCTGTTTTGATCTGAATAAGTCTACCATAAACATAATCATGGAACTCTGAACATGCAAACACAATTGCCAAAAGCTCTTTCTCAATCTGGGCATGCTGCATCTCAGTTTGGGTAAGAGTTCTCAATGCATAGGCAACAGGTTGATCCTCTTATAGAATGACTGCACCAAGACCAAATTTTGAAGTGCAACTGGCTTGTGAACATCATAGTATCTGAGAGTAGGTGGACTAGCAATTCTCTGTTTCAGGACATCAAATGCTCTTTGGTGTTGCTCTAACCAGGACCAGGATACATCTTTACATGTTAGCTCTCGGAGTGGTGCTGACAGTTAGCTCAAGTCTTGAATGAACTCTCCTAGGTAGTTAACCATGCCAAGAAAACATTGCAGGGCTTGAACATTGTCTGGAGATGGCATCTTGAGAATGTCTGTTTGCTTTGAAGGGTCTGGTCATAGTCCTGTACTGATAAATAAATGATTGATATTAGTAACCTCTTGTAGCCTGAATTTACATTTCTGTGGACTGAGCTTAAGATTCACTTGACATGCCCTTTCCAGAACTTTTCTGAGGTTTCTGTCATGCTCCACTTAACCATGACCTCCTACCAGTATGTGGTCTACTATAACAGCACAAGGATACCCAGAAAAAATTGTCTCCATTGCACTCTGAAAGACTTCACTTGCAGAATTGATCCCAAATGGAATTCTCAAAAATCTGTACCTGCCAAATGGAGTACTGAACGTAGTGAGCAATGATGACTTTTTGTCAAGCTGAATTTGCCAAAGTGAACTCTTTGCATCTAAGACAGAAAAAACAATGTCATTTGGCATCAATGCTGTGACTTACTTGACTGTGCACATTGAATGATGGGGTCCTTTTAATGCTTTGTTCAAATCTCATGAGTCAGTACATATTCTGATGACATCTGAGCTTTTCTTATAAGCTACCACCATGGAAGATACCCATTCAGTTGGTCTTGCAACTGGACAAATCACACCTTGTAGCACCATTTTATCTAGCTCGACTTTGGCTCTGTCCTGCATGGCTATTGTTACTTTACGTGCTGGTCTGACAACTGGACTGACCTCTGAGTCTAACTTCATGAAGTACACAACTGGACGTTTGCCTAGCTTGTCTTTGAAAAGATCAGCATAGGTAGAAAAAATGTAATGGGTAAATTAGGGTAGTAGTCTTTTAAGCTAACTTGGTGGACTTCCTTATTAAATGAAAGCAGTCCTATTTTCAAACTGTCTCTGAGCCTTAATTATAACAGGATGCACCTTTTGACCACATAAAATAATAAGTTGTAGTTTCTTCCAGCAGAGTAACATGAAAGCACTACTGAGCCTTCTGTCTGAATTTCTTCACCTCCATAAGCAACAAGCTTGGCCCACCTTGCCACATCAAGCCTTTCACCATGACACACTCTAGCAAATGTTTCTGCTGACATAACAATGCACTTTGAGTTTGTATCAACTTTGAGCTCTATGGGTTTGCCATTAATCCGAACAGTACAAAATATTTCATTCTTTGCCCTTAAATCCACTGCACTGACTATTTCATGAAGCACTGACACACCATCATCATAAAGAGTAGGGTTGCAGCTTTCTAATTGATTGACTTGTTTCTTAAAATGTTCCTTTTAATAAAAAATGTGGGCCTTTTGATTTATAAAACCTTTTGAAATGATTCCCACTTATTGCATTTGTGGCATTGCTGACCAAAAGCTAAACACCTTTTACTTTTAAATTCATGGCTTCCACCATAATTAGGACAGTTGACAATGAAACTAGGTTAGGGCCCATGCTTTGAGTTTGCTGATTCACTCTTATGCTTCACTGAGACTGTGCAAACTCTGGAATTTGCTGGAAAGTTCTGAGGTTTACCAGTGAGTGCTGCAGGGGCTACAGTTGCTGCCATGTGCTTGGGCCTGTTTCTTTTAACTACATGCTACATACTATCAACATGAGCTTTGTCACTATGCCTTCTAGAGCTGTTTTCATTTGTAAGCACATTTGTGGGCTTTTCTGTGAGTTTGTATATCTGACAAATCTCAATGACCTTAGTCAAAGTTAAATCACTGTCACAAAGCAAATGTTTTCTTACAGAATCATCTTTAATACCACATACACGTCTGTCCTTTATCAGCTCATCCCTTCAGTCACCAAATCTGCACATTTTAGCTTTGTTTCTCAGGTCAGTTATATATTTTGCAAAAGTTTCACCAGGCTTTTGCTCCCTTATGTAAAATAAGTGCCTTTCCATTGTAATATTCATTTGGGGGTCACATATTTCTCTAAATTTGTGTTTTGAGCACTCAAGGCGTTCCTGGGTTTCCGCCAGTACCACTATATGGTGTTTTCCCCCTCCCCTGCATACACAGCTGGGGCATACACAAATGAATGCTCCCTTTCAATTGCTTCTGAACCAGATACATTAAGCAGAATAAATGCCTTTGTACATGTCTCTTTATCAGAAAAAGCAGCCTGAATGAAAATATTGCTCAAACACTCTCCAATTTTCAGCCACATTACTATCAAATAAAAGTGGAGCAGGTCTGCAAAATCCTTCTGCCATGCCAACAAAATGCCCTTGTAATTATGTATAAACATACACCAAGTACTCAAAAATATTTAACTGTACCATACTCTCTTTGAAATGACTGTTTTCTGCAAAATAACTGCATGGTAATACTGTGCAAACTTGCAAACACTTTGCACATGTCAGATATCTCAGATAGCTCTAGTTAATATGAAAAAGAAGCACATAGTGAAAAATACAGTTTTCTCTTTTTTATATCTTTTATGCAATAATTCAGAAGTTATTTTAAACACTTTTGTAAGCATTTAGAGTATTTTATCAATATATTGTAATTTCAAACATTTCATTTAATTAGAAAATCATTTTGAATGGTTTTAATGCTTTGTTAAAATCATTTAAGTGAGTTTTAGTACCTGGATTTGTCTTTCTGACCTGTTTGCAAGTCGTTTGAACAGGGATGATCCACTTCTGTATATTCCTCCAACTGTAACTGTCTGCCTTATGGTCTTGAGGAAGAAGTTTTACTCTGGATCCCACTTCTGACACCATGTCATTCATCTTGTGTATATTCAGGATCTATATTATATCCTCGAAAGCTTAAAAAAGCGAACGCTGGTTGATCGAACTTATTTTCGCGAAACTGCAAAATATCGAAGGAGCAGAAACTCAAATTTTTTTCTAGGGAAAGAATTTGGTTGTCTGTTTCTGTTGCTTTGGTATTTTCAGTGTTATGGTGGAAAGTTACCGGTCGGATTCAGGTAAGTGTGCGATTGTGTGGATGTGAGTGTTAGGGTGATTTAGGTGAGTTAGGGTTAGGGCTCGGGTTAGGTGTGTGTGTGCGATTGAGTGGACATGAGGGTTAGGGTGGATTTAAGTGAGTTAGGGTTAGGGAGTGGGTGAAGTGAGTGTGCGATAGTGACGGACCTTAGGGTTAGGATTTGGGTTAAGGTAAGTGGGTAGTTAGTGGTGTGTGCATAGTTTAGTGTAGGGTTGGGTATCAGATTTTAGGTGTAAGTGTGTGGATTTCTGTTTGTTTGGTGTGCTTGTGTTGTGTGTATGTTTTTTGGATCAGCAATTTTTTTCCCTGGGAAAAAAATCGCTGATCTGACAGTTCAAGATTGTAAGCTTTCGCTTGAATTAGGTTGATCAATCAGCGTTCGCTTTTTTAAGCGTTCGGTGATATAATATAGGCCCTATATTCAGTAAGATGATGAGGCTGGGTGTTAGTTTAAGTAGTTTATCACACACAAGCACATCAAGATGGAGAATAGTAATGTTAAACTTAAATGAACTTGTGACAAAGGAGGTGCTGCCAGCACAACTAGCTGGAATTCTGGAAATAATTATATGTCATTTGTGAATATTAATGTGATTTATATAGAAGTGTAACAAAAGGAGATACTGCCAGTCCAGCTATCTGGAATTATGTAAATAATTATCTGTCCTTTGTGAATATCAGCATGATTTATATAGAAGTATGACAAAAAGAGATACTGCCACACAGCTGTGTAGAATTTTGTAAATGGTTATGTGTCATTTGTGAATGTCAACATGCTGCATGGAAGATACTTGTTTTACAAATGTATTAGAACTGTATGTCAGATGTATATCAAACAGCTGGTGCAGAAGTGTGTGTTGAAAAGGTTTTGCAAAATGCTTAAAATGTAACCACATGGCCTACTGGAAGACTATAGAAATGTACCTAAACTATTGTAAGTGCTTAAATGTATATATTTTAAAAGGGGGGAAATGGAATGTGGAAGGTTAACTTGCAAAACTTCAGAAAAATAACTGAAATTAAATTACTTTATGGCTGGGCCATAAAAAAATATTATCTTTCAGTTTTAGTGCAGCAACAAACACAATGTCTGTGCTGAAAAGTTTTTGGTATTGTCTTGGAAGTGTTTTATTGTTTTATGTCTTCCAGGATCTGCAAAGATCTGAGGAAAAGCCCTTGTGTATGTATTTTCATAGATAGATGCTAAATTCTGCTAGATTTCAGTAGTGGGGTCTTTACCAGGGATGAAAAGAAATGATGTTGTTCTACAAGTTATCCCAGCAGTAATATTTAAGATATTAATTTAAGAACTCATTGAGAGAGACTCTGCATTCTGTATTATGTCTTTAACCTAACAACATCAAGATCCATTCACTGCACATCTGCTTTGCTCCCTAATTAAGTAAGTGTACTAGGGTACAGTAATTCTCTAAGATACAGTCAGGAATATAACAAAGCTTAGCTTAGATATTTTTCTTTCTTTATTTGGGGCTGTCCTGCAGTGTTGTTTTAAATATTTCTTGTGATTTTGAACTCTGATGTAATTGCAAATATATATTTAATATTGTCTTGTTCTTTTATTATTTATTATTAAATATATTTAAACCTTTCATTGTGGCTGGTCTGTCTAGACATATTTAAGTTCTGAGAGTATTTGCATATTCATTTAGTGATACTGTGGGCCACTCCTAATAGCTTTGCTCTTGGTCAAACTATCATTTGTATTGATAGTAACATTACACAAGATTAGACATCTTTGGTAAGGGCCCTAAAGTAGCTGATAAAGAGCTGGCTGGTGGCAGTTATAACTACTTTATAGCATACAGGCTTGTGGTTTTTCTCACATAGGTAAATACGTAATTCATAAAATCATAAATGTATTTTTTCTTTTATAACATAAGAAATAAACAAATATTATTTTTGATCCATAAAAGTGAAAGTGATGTTTTCCAGCATTTGAAAAGTAAAAAAGGGAAAACAATCCTAGGGACTGTGACTTGGTACTGAGAAATTCAAATGTGCATCTCTTCTACTACCTCTCTACCTAACAACACATCCAAACTGAAGCTTACACCTTAGTATCAAGACATGGGACCCAATTCCAAAAGACTTGCACTCAGTGTAAATGACTATATCAGAGTAAGTCACTTACACTGTGAACAGGTCTTTCCTAATCTGGCCCCCAATGTAAGCCTGTTTTATAGATAAGCCTTACAGCAGTGCAAGTTACTTCGCTGATAGAAAAGTCTTTTGGAATCTGCCTCATGCTGTCCAAAAATTATTAGAAAATAGCAAACTGTTTCAGTGAATTAACCTTGTATTGATAGTGTCAACCTAAAGACCTACCTGGCCATTAGAAAGTGCCGTGCTGCTGAACTGAAGCGTATTCAGTTTCCATTGACTGTATATACAACTTCTGCTTTACAAGAATATGTCTTTATTGCACTGCCATTACATCAGAAGTAAATCACCATAAATATTTCACAATAAAAGGCAATTTTTTTATGTTGCTTATAGAGTGTAGCTGTAACTCTGTGTAATAATAATAACAATGTGCTGCCTTGTAAATTAGGGTACAGTTACAGTAAAACCCTTGTGGGTAGAACAGCAATATTGAAAATGTTGTTTACTTGAGTATCTTATAGGATCATAGGACCATAGGAGGTTACTAGGCTAACAGCCCCAGGGCCTTTGTAAGCCTAGCCATTCATGCCCCAATTTTCCTATTATCAATGCCCAAGGGCTTAAATGGCTTTGGTTTATGTCTGTGCCTTTTGGCATCTACAAACTCCCTCTGCCCATTTGGCAAGCTAAAAGGGCATTTAATGCCCTTGCTTGAAATATGTGTATGTATAAGGGCCGCAGGTGACAAGCCAGGGGTAAATTTATGATTTTCCATTCAATGGTCCAAATTGCATTTGAATAGGATTAGGAAAAGCTCTGCTTCACATTAATGGGGAGTCTATTTCAAAGAAGGGCTAATCTCTGAGACACATACCTGTTCCTCCAACATGTTTTGTTTATATCAGAGAAGAGGTTTAGATCCTTAGATCAGGTAATTCTTGTGCTGTTTGATTTGCGAATGTGTAGCAGGTCCATCAGGGCTGAACTGGAGAATGCCTTGTAGGTTAGGCATACATCGCCCCTCATTAGCCTATAGGAGACCAATACAGGGGCAAGGCTTTGAAGCAGTCCTCATAGGACATATTATTTACATGCTATGTTCTTTTACTGACTAACCTCTGTGGTCACTCCAGCTGTTGCAAATGCTTGGTCAGGTACCTGCTGAAGGGTTCATTTAACCAATTATTGGTCTAATGAGGGCTGTGTACAGTGGTACTATGGTCTTAGATCTGGACACCATGCCCTTACTTATAAGTTGTGCCACACAGAAGTATTTTCTTATTACCATGGACACATGGTGATCAAAGTTCACTTAACTGTAAACCTGAGTTCCAAAGTCCCTTACCACTGGGTCTACTCTTAAAGGGTGGTTGTCTTTCCAAAAAGTATAATTATACATCTTTTGCACTGAGTTTTTGGCCATGGTTCTGGCATCAGTTATTTGTTTGTGTCAGACCCTACTGGAAGATATCTACATTTCTGGTGGATTCACTGATTGCACCAAACTTGCTGTCATCAGAAGATTTGGTCAGCCAAAGGCCCTCTACATTTACCTTGACTTCAGAGAAGTATATTGCAAAATGGAGAGATCCCCATATGAACTCTGTGGGGTGCCACTAGTAACAGGCCTCTTGGTGGAGGTGGATTCCTTCACCCTGACTTCATGTGTTCTATCTGCAAGCTATTTGAGTATCTATCGGGTGACATAGAGATTTGTACCTAAATTTGTGAGTTTGTCTATAATACCGGAGTCAGGTATTGTACCAAATGCCTTTGCCAGGCCAAGGTAGGCAGTATGTACCATTTGCCCTCATCCATGGCTCTAGTGACCTTCTCAAAGATATCTACCAAGTTTTGTAGGTAGGATCTGCCCTTGATGAAATAGAACTAGGATGGGTCTAGTGTTTGAAGATTTCTTATGTCTTTGTTTATCAGGTCTACTATAACTCTTTCCATGGCTTTACATATAAGACTAGTCACACTTATGGACCTATAGTTCTTTGGGTCTGTTGATGATCTGCCTTTGTGTAGAGGCATTACTCCATTCTGTAAGGAAAAAGCCTGTCTGGAGGCTGTGTTTGAATAAATATTCTAGTGGGACTAACAGTTTATGTTTCAAGCTGTTTAGAAGGTATCCTGGGATATTATCAGGACCCAGTGATGCACTGTTTTAGCAATGGAGAATGCAGTGAAGACCTGTTCTTTAGTGATAGTTGGGGAGAAATGGTAGAAGATATTACCTGGGTGGAAGCTGGTAGTGACAGGGGGTGGAAAACTGAAGCTAAATTTATTTGCGAGCAAATTTGCTCTGTCCCCCTGCTCAGTATAGGACGTTCCTTTGCTATTACTTCATCGCATTGTTGGGTGTTCCCTTTAATGTTGGGCACATAACTGAAAAATGTCTTATGGTTACCCTTAGCCTTAAGGTTGGCTGTGGTGGACTTTCTTATTTCCCTGAGCTGCTTTTTGAGACTAATGTGGGAGTTTTTTGTCTTTTGGGCATAGTCCTTCCTATTTTTGGACAGGATTTTCTTTCTTTTGTTTTACAACTTATTTATACTGGGGGTCCACCAAGCAGACTTGCTTTTTGGAGTTTGTCCTAATTTTTTTTTTCAGTTTGGTACAGCTGTTTCTATGCAGTTATTTATGTGCTTGTACAGGGTTTCTATAAGCATTTCTCCATAGGCCACCACATTCTCTTAGTTTGGGGTGGCTTGGAATTTAGCTATGCCATTGTTACTAGGAGGAAGTCAGCTTTGGAAAAGTTCTTAAAGTTTCTGGAGTTTGCTGGAGTTCAGCCTTTATATTTATTTATTTCAAGGGTGACCATTTTTTGATCTTTCAATGTCTTGTGACATAAAAGGCCAAAATACTAGTCCTCTCACACTTCTTTTGGTAGAGTCTGTACCTGGGTGACCATGATGCAAGATTGTAATGTACTCTGGTTGCAAGGACTTTGGGACAGTTACTTTTGGACCTTTCATAATGATATGTGTCAGACAAAATCTCATCTCTGTATAGAAAATAAGGTTGCACATCTTGAGGTAAACTAAATTGCTTTGATGGCCATCCTTGATTGATAAAGTGGTTGAGCCTTTGTAAAACTGGATCTGTGGCTCTGTGATCTGTCAGCTCATCAAGATGTGTGGAAGAAAAATGTCTAACTTCCATGACGTTAAAATCAACGTTCTCATTCTCATGCTGTTCTGTGGTGTTTATGGGTGATCCAGATAAGGTATCAGCAAGATAAAGAAGTTTTCCTTTCTTGTATACTTTTGCAATCTCAGCATCATACATTGCAGTCAAGCTAGAGCTGAATGCATAAGCTTTCTTAAGATCGTGACTGGAGGTTGGTGGTCTGTTTTGATCTGAATAAGTCTACCATAAACATAATCATGGAACTCTGAACATGCAAACACAATTGCCAAAAGCTCTTTCTCAATCTGGGCATGCTGCATCTCAGTTTGGGTAAGAGTTCTCAATGCATAGGCAACAGGTTGATCCTCTTGTAGAATGACTGCACCAAGACCAAATTTTGAAGCATCACAGGCAAGTGTAACTGGCTTGTGAACATCATAGTATCTGAGAGTAGGTGGACTAGCAATTCTCTGTTTCAGGACATCAAATGCTCTTTGGTGTTGCTCTAACCAGGACCAGGATACATCTTTACATGTTAGCTCTCGGAGTGGTGCTGACAGTTAGCTCAAGTCTTGAATGAACTCTCCTAGGTAGTTAACCATGCCAAGAAAACACTGCAGGGCTTGAACATTGTCTGGAGATGGCATCTTGAGAATGTCTGTTTGCTTTGAAGGGTCTGGTCATAGTCCTGTACTGATAAATAAATGATTGGTCTGATAAATAAATGGCTGGTCTGTCTAGACATATTTAAGTTCTGAGAGTATTTGCATATTCATTTAGTGATACTGTGGGCCACTCCTAATAGCTTTGCTCTTGGTCAAACTATCATTTGTATTGATAGTAACATTACACAAGATTAGACATCTTTGGTAAGGGCCCTAAAGTAGCTGATAAAGAGCTGGCTGGTGGCAGTTATAACTACTTTATAGCATACAGGCTTGTGGTTTTTCTCACATAGGTAAATACGTAATTCATAAAATCATAAATGTATTTTTTCTTTTATAACATAAGAAATAAACAAATATTATTTTTGATCCATAAAAGTGAAAGTGATGTTTTCCAGCGTTTGAAAAGTAAAAAAGGGAAAACAATCCTAGGGACTGTGACTTGGTACTGAGAAATTCAAATGTGCATCTCTTCTACTACCTCTCTACCTAACAACACATCCAAACTGAAGCTTACACCTTAGTATCAAGACATGGGACCCAATTCCAAAAGACTTGCACTCAGTGTAAATGACTATATCAGAGTAAGTCACTTACACTGTGAACAGGTCTTTCCTAATCTGGCCCCCAATGTAAGCCTGTTTTATAGATAAGCCTTACAGCAGTGCAAGTTACTTCGCTGATAGAAAAGTCTTTTGGAATCTGCCTCATGCTGTCCAAAAATTATTAGAAAATAGCAAACTGTTTCAGTGAATTAACCTTGTATTGATAGTGTCAACCTAAAGACCTACCTGGCCATTAGAAAGTGCCGTGCTGCTGAACTGAAGCGTATTCAGTTTCCATTGACTGTATATACAACTTCTGCTTTACAAGAATATGTCTTTATTGCACTGCCATTACATCAGAAGTAAATCACCATAAATATTTCACAATAAAAGGCAATTTTTTTATGTTGCTTATAGAGTGTAGCTGTAACTCTGTGTAATAATAATAACAATGTGCTGCCTTGTAAATTAGGGTACAGTTACAGTAAAACCCTTGTGGGTAGAACAGCAATATTGAAAATGTTGTTTACTTGAGTATCTTATAGGATCATAGGACCATAGGAGGTTACTAGGCTAACAGCCCCAGGGCCTTTGTAAGCCTAGCCATTCATGCCCCAATTTTCCCTATTATCAATGCCCAAGGGCTTAAATGGCTTTGGTTTATGTCTGTGCCTTTTGGCATCTACAAACTCCCTCTGCCCATTTGGCAAGCTAAAAGGGCATTTAATGCCCTTGCTTGAAATATGTGTATGTATAAGGGCCAGGTGACAAGCCAGGGGTAAATTTATGATTTTCCATTCAATGGTCCAAATTGCATTTGAATAGGATTAGGGAAAAGCTCTGCTTCACATTAATGGGGAGTCTATTTCAAAGAAGGGCTAATCTCTGAGACACATACCTGTTCCTCCAACATGTTTTGTTTATATCAGAGAAGAGGTTTAGATCCTTAGATCAGGTAATTCTTGTGCTGTTTGATTTGCGAATGTGTAGCAGGTCCATCAGGGCTGAACTGGAGAATGCCTTGTAGGTTAGGCATACATCGCCCCTCATTAGCCTATAGGAGACCAATACAGGGGCAAGGCTTTGAAGCAGTCCTCATAGGACATATTATTTACATGCTATGTTCTTTTACTGACTAACCTCTGTGGTCACTCCAGCTGTTGCAAATGCTTGGTCAGGTACCTGCTGAAGGGTTCATTTAACCAATTATTGGTCTAATGAGGGCTGTGTACAGTGGTACTATGGTCTTAGATCTGGACACCATGCCCTTACTTATAAGTTGTGCCACACAGAAGTATTTTCTTATTACCATGGACACATGGTGATCAAAGTTCACTTAACTGTAAACCTGAGTTCCAAAGTCCCTTACCACTGGGTCTACTCTTAAAGGGTGGTTGTCTTTCCAAAAGCATAATTATACATCTTTTGCACTGAGTTTTTGGCCATGGTTCTGGCATCAGTTATTTGTTTGTGTCAGACCCTACTGGAAGATATCTACATTTCTGGTGGATTCACTGATTGCACCAAACTTGCTGTCATCAGAAGATTTGGTCAGCCAAAGGCCCTCTACATTTACCTTGACTTCAGAGAAGTATATTGCAAAATGGAGAGATCCCCATATGAACTCTGTGGGGTGCCACTAGTAACAGGCCTCTTGGTGGAGGTGGATTCCTTCACCCTGACTTCATGTGTTCTATCTGCAAGCTATTTGACTATCTATCGGGTGACATAGAGATTTGTACCTAAATTTGTGAGTTTGTCTATAATACCGGAGTCAGGTATTGTACCAAATGCCTTTGCCAGGCCAAGGTAGGCAGTATGTACCATTTGCCCTCATCCATGGCTCTAGTGACCTTCTCAAAGATATCTACCAAGTTTTGTAGGTAGGATCTGCCCTTGATGAAATAGAACTAGGATGGGTCTAGTGTTTGAAGATTTCCTATGTCTTTGTTTATCAGGTCTACTATAACTCTTTCCATGGCTTTACATATAAGACTAGTCACACTTATGGACCTATAGTTCTTTGGGTCTGTTGATGATCTGCCTTTGTGTAGAGGCATTACTCCATTCTGTAAGGAAAAAGCCTGTCTGGAGGCTGTGTTTGAATAAATATTCTAGTGGGACTAACAGTTTATGTTTCAAGCTGTTTAGAAGGTATCCTGGGATATTATCAGGACCCAGTGATGCACTGTTTTAGCAATGGAGAATGCAGTGAAGACCTGTTCTTTAGTGATAGTTGGGGAGAAATGGTAGAAGATATTACCTGGGTGGAAGCTGGTAGTGACAGGGGGTGGAAAACTGAAGCTAAATTTATTTGCGAGCAAATTTGCTCTGTCCCCCTGCTCAGTATAGGACGTTCCTTTTGCTATTACTTCATCGCATTGTTGGGTGTTCCCTTTAATGTTGGGCACATAACTGAAAAATGTCTTATGGTTACCCTTAGCCTTAAGGTTGGCTGTGGTGGACTTTCTTATTTCCCTGAGCTGCTTTTTGAGACTAATGTGGGAGTTTTTTGTCTTTTGGGCATAGTCCTTCCTATTTTTGGACAGGATTTTCTTTCTTTTGTTTTACAACTTATTTATACTGGGGGTCCACCAAGCAGACTTGCTTTTTGGAGTTTGTCCTAATTTTTTTTTTCAGTTTGGTACAGCTGTTTCTATGCAGTTATTTATGTGCTTGTACAGGGTTTCTATAAGCATTTCTCCATAGGCCACCACATTCTCTTAGTTTGGGGTGGCTTGGAATTTAGCTATGCCATTGTTACTAGGAGGAAGTCAGCTTTGGAAAAGTTCTTAAAGTTTCTGGAGTTTGCTGGAGTTCAGCCTTTATATTTATTTATTTCAAGGGTGACCATTTTTTGATCTTTCAATGTCTTGTGACATAAAAGGCCAAAATACTAGTCCTCTCACACTTCTTTTGGTAGAGTCTGTACCTGGGTGACCATGATGCAAGATTGTAATGTACTCTGGTTGCAAGGACTTTGGGACAGTTACTTTTGGACCTTTCATAATGATATGTGTCAGACAAAATCTCATCTCTGTATAGAAAATAAGGTTGCACATCTTGAGGTAAACTAAATTGCTTTGATGGCCATCCTTGATTGATAAAGTGGTTGAGCCTTTGTAAAACTGGATCTGTGGCTCTGTGATCTGTCAGCTCATCAAGATGTGTGGAAGAAAAATGTCTAACTTCCATGACGTTAAAATCAACGTTCTCATTCTCATGCTGTTCTGTGGTGTTTATGGGTGATCCAGATAAGGTATCAGCAAGATAAAGAAGTTTTCCTTTCTTGTATACTTTTGCAATCTCAGCATCATACATTGCAGTCAAGCTAGAGCTGAATGCATAAGCTTTCTTAAGATCGTGACTGGAGGTTGGTGGTCTGTTTTGATCTGAATAAGTCTACCATAAACATAATCATGGAACTCTGAACATGCAAACACAATTGCCAAAAGCTCTTTCTCAATCTGGGCATGCTGCATCTCAGTTTGGGTAAGAGTTCTCAATGCATAGGCAACAGGTTGATCCTCTTGTAGAATGACTGCACCAAGACCAAATTTTGAAGCATCACAGGCAAGTGTAACTGGCTTGTGAACATCATAGTATCTGAGAGTAGGTGGACTAGCAATTCTCTGTTTCAGGACATCAAATGCTCTTTGGTGTTGCTCTAACCAGGACCAGGATACATCTTTACATGTTAGCTCTCGGAGTGGTGCTGACAGTTAGCTCAAGTCTTGAATGAACTCTCCTAGGTAGTTAACCATGCCAAGAAAACACTGCAGGGCTTGAACATTGTCTGGAGATGGCATCTTGAGAATGTCTGTTTGCTTTGAAGGGTCTGGTCATAGTCCTGTACTGATAAATAAATGATTGGTCTGATAAATAAATGGCTGGTCTGTCTAGACATATTTAAGTTCTGAGAGTATTTGCATATTCATTTAGTGATACTGTGGGCCACTCCTAATAGCTTTGCTCTTGGTCAAACTATCATTTGTATTGATAGTAACATTACACAAGATTAGACATCTTTGGTAAGGGCCCTAAAGTAGCTGATAAAGAGCTGGCTGGTGGCAGTTATAACTACTTTATAGCATACAGGCTTGTGTTTTTTCTCACATAGCTAAATACGTAATTCATAAAATCATAAATGTATTTTTCTTTTATAACATAAGAAATAAACAAATATTATTTTTGATCCATAAAAGTGAAAGTGATGTTTTCCAGCGTTTGAAAAGTAAAAAGGAAAACAATCCTAGGGACTGTGACTTGGTACTGAGAAATTCAAATGTGCATCTCTTCTACTACCTCTCTACCTAACAACACATCCAAACTGAAGCTTACACCTTAGTATCAAGACATGGGACCCAATTCCAAAAGACTTGCACTCAGTGTAAATGACTATATCAGAGTAAGTCACTTACACTGTGAACAGGTCTTTCCTAATCTGGCCCCCAATGTAAGCCTGTTTTATAGATAAGCCTTACAGCAGTGCAAGTTACTTCGCTGATAGAAAAGTCTTTGGAATCTGCCTCATGCTGTCCAAAAATTATTAGAAAATAGCAAACTGTTTCAGTGAATTAACCTTGTATTGATAGTGTCAACCTAAAGACCTACCTGGCCATTAGAAAGTGCCGTGCTGCTGAACTGAAGCGTATTCAGTTTCCATTGACTGTATATACAACTTCTGCTTTACAAGAATATGTCTTTATTGCACTGCCATTACATCAGAAGTAAATCACCATAAATATTTCACAATAAAAGGCAATTTTTTTATGTTGCTTATAGAGTGTAGCTGTAACTCTGTGTAATAATAATAACAATGTGCTGCCTTGTAAATTAGGGTACAGTTACAGTAAAACCCTTGTGGGTAGAACAGCAATATTGAAAATGTTGTTTACTTGAGTATCTTATAGGATCATAGGACCATAGGAGGTTACTAGGCTAACAGCCCCAGGGCCTTTGTAAGCCTAGCCATTCATGCCCCAATTTTCCCTATTATCAATGCCCAAGGGCTTAAATGGCTTTGGTTTATGTCTGTGCCTTTTGGCATCTACAAACTCCCTCTGCCCATTTGGCAAGCTAAAGGGCATTTAATGCCCTTGCTTGAAATATGTGTATGTATAAGGGCCAGGTGACAAGCCAGGGTAAATTTATGATTTTCCATTCAATGGTCCAAATTGCATTTGAATAGGATTAGGGAAAAGCTCTGCTTCACATTAATGGGGAGTCTATTTCAAAGAAGGGCTAATCTCTGAGACACATACCTGTTCCTCCAACATGTTTTGTTTATATCAGAGAAGAGGTTTAGATCCTTAGATCAGGTAATTCTTGTGCTGTTTGATTTGCGAATGTGTAGCAGGTCCATCAGGGCTGAACTGGAGAATGCCTTGTAGGTTAGGCATACATCGCCCCTCATTAGCCTATAGGAGACCAATACAGGGGCAAGGCTTTGAAGCAGTCCTCATAGGACATATTATTTACATGCTATGTTCTTTTACTGACTAACCTCTGTGGTCACTCCAGCTGTTGCAAATGCTTGGTCAGGTACCTGCTGAAGGGTTCATTTAACCAATTATTGGTCTAATGAGGGCTGTGTACAGTGGTACTATGGTCTTAGATCTGGACACCATGCCCTTACTTATAAGTTGTGCCACACAGAAGTATTTTCTTATTACCATGGACACATGGTGATCAAAGTTCACTTAACTGTAAACCTGAGTTCCAAAGTCCCTTACCACTGGGTCTACTCTTAAAGGGTGGTTGTCTTTCCAAAAGTATAATTATACATCTTTTGCACTGAGTTTTTGGCCATGGTTCTGGCATCAGTTATTTGTTTGTGTCAGACCCTACTGGAAGATATCTACATTTCTGGTGGATTCACTGATTGCACCAAACTTGCTGTCATCAGAAGATTTGGTCAGCCAAAGGCCCTCTACATTTACCTTGACTTCAGAGAAGTATATTGCAAAATGGAGAGATCCCCATATGAACTCTGTGGGGTGCCACTAGTAACAGGCCTCTTGGTGGAGGTGGATTCCTTCACCCTGACTTCATGTGTTCTATCTGCAAGCTATTTGACTATCTATCGGGTGACATAGAGATTTGTACCTAAATTTGTGAGTTTGTCTATAATACCGAGTCAGGTATTGTACCAAATGCCTTTGCCAGGCCAAGGTAGGCAGTATGTACCATTTGCCCTCATCCATGGCTCTAGTGACCTTCTCAAAGATATCTACCAAGTTTTGTAGGTAGGATCTGCCCTTGATGAAATAGAACTAGGATGGGTCTAGTGTTTGAAGATTTCCTATGTCTTTGTTTATCAGGTCTACTATAACTCTTTCCATGGCTTTACATATAAGACTAGTCACACTTATGGACCTATAGTTCTTTGGGTCTGTTGATGATCTGCCTTTGTGTAGAGGCATTACTCCATTCTGTAAGGAAAAAGCCTGTCTGGAGGCTGTGTTTGAATAAATATTCTAGTGGGACTAACAGTTTATGTTTCAAGCTGTTTAGAAGGTATCCTGGGATATTATCAGGACCCAGTGATGCACTGTTTTAGCAATGGAGAATGCAGTGAAGACCTGTTCTTTAGTGATAGTTGGGGAGAAATGGTAGAAGATATTACCTGGGTGGAAGCTGGTAGTGACAGGGGGTGGAAAACTGAAGCTAAATTTATTTGCGAGCAAATTTGCTCTGTCCCCCTGCTCAGTATAGGACGTTCCTTTTGCTATTACTTCATCGCATTGTTGGGTGTTCCCTTTAATGTTGGGCACATAACTGAAAAATGTCTTATGGTTACCCTTAGCCTTAAGGTTGGCTGTGGTGGACTTTCTTATTTCCCTGAGCTGCTTTTTGAGACTAATGTGGGAGTTTTTTGTCTTTTGGGCATAGTCCTTCCTATTTTTGGACAGGATTTTCTTTCTTTTGTTTTACAACTTATTTATACTGGGGGTCCACCAAGCAGACTTGCTTTTTGGAGTTTGTCCTAATTTTTTTTTTCAGTTTGGTACAGCTGTTTCTATGCAGTTATTTATGTGCTTGTACAGGGTTTCTATAAGCATTTCTCCATAGGCCACCACATTCTCTTAGTTTGGGGTGGCTTGGAATTTAGCTATGCCATTGTTACTAGGAGGAAGTCAGCTTTGGAAAAGTTCTTAAAGTTTCTGGAGTTTGCTGGAGTTCAGCCTTTATATTTATTTATTTCAAGGGTGACCATTTTTTGATCTTTCAATGTCTTGTGACATAAAAGGCCAAAATACTAGTCCTCTCACACTTCTTTTGGTAGAGTCTGTACCTGGGTGACCATGATGCAAGATTGTAATGTACTCTGGTTGCAAGGACTTTGGGACAGTTACTTTTGGACCTTTCATAATGATATGTGTCAGACAAAATCTCATCTCTGTATAGAAAATAAGGTTGCACATCTTGAGGTAAACTAAATTGCTTTGATGGCCATCCTTGATTGATAAAGTGGTTGAGCCTTTGTAAAACTGGATCTGTGGCTCTGTGATCTGTCAGCTCATCAAGATGTGTGGAAGAAAAATGTCTAACTTCCATGACGTTAAAATCAACGTTCTCATTCTCATGCTGTTCTGTGGTGTTTATGGGTGATCCAGATAAGGTATCAGCAAGATAAAGAAGTTTTCCTTTCTTGTATACTTTTGCAATCTCAGCATCATACATTGCAGTCAAGCTAGAGCTGAATGCATAAGCTTTCTTAAGATCGTGACTGGAGGTTGGTGGTCTGTTTTGATCTGAATAAGTCTACCATAAACATAATCATGGAACTCTGAACATGCAAACACAATTGCCAAAAGCTCTTTCTCAATCTGGGCATGCTGCATCTCAGTTTGGGTAAGAGTTCTCAATGCATAGGCAACAGGTTGATCCTCTTGTAGAATGACTGCACCAAGACCAAATTTTGAAGCATCACAGGCAAGTGTAACTGGCTTGTGAACATCATAGTATCTGAGAGTAGGTGGACTAGCAATTCTCTGTTTCAGGACATCAAATGCTCTTTGGTGTTGCTCTAACCAGGACCAGGATACATCTTTACATGTTAGCTCTCGGAGTGGTGCTGACAGTTAGCTCAAGTCTTGAATGAACTCTCCTAGGTAGTTAACCATGCCAAGAAAACACTGCAGGGCTTGAACATTGTCTGGAGATGGCATCTTGAGAATGTCTGTTTGCTTTGAAGGGTCTGGTCATAGTCCTGTACTGATAAATAAATGATTGGTCTGATAAATAAATGGCTGGTCTGTCTAGACATATTTAAGTTCTGAGAGTATTTGCATATTCATTTAGTGATACTGTGGGCCACTCCTAATAGCTTTGCTCTTGGTCAAACTATCATTTGTATTGATAGTAACATTACACAAGATTAGACATCTTTGGTAAGGGCCCTAAAGTAGCTGATAAAGAGCTGGCTGGTGGCAGTTATAACTACTTTATAGCATACAGGCTTGTGTTTTTTCTCACATAGGTAAATACGTAATTCATAAAATCATAAATGTATTTTTTCTTTTATAACATAAGAAATAAACAAATATTATTTTTGATCCATAAAAGTGAAAGTGATGTTTTCCAGCGTTTGAAAAGTAAAAGGGAAAACAATCCTAGGGACTGTGACTTGGTACTGAGAAATTCAAATGTGCATCTCTTCTACTACCTCTCTACCTAACAACACATCCAAACTGAAGCTTACACCTTAGTATCAAGACATGGGACCCAATTCCAAAAGACTTGCACTCAGTGTAAATGACTATATCAGAGTAAGTCACTTACACTGTGAACAGGTCTTTCCTAATCTGGCCCCCAATGTAAGCCTGTTTTATAGATAAGCCTTACAGCAGTGCAAGTTACTTCGCTGATAGAAAAGTCTTTTGGAATCTGCCTCATGCTGTCCAAAAATTATTAGAAAATAGCAAACTGTTTCAGTGAATTAACCTTGTATTGATAGTGTCAACCTAAAGACCTACCTGGCCATTAGAAAGTGCCGTGCTGCTGAACTGAAGCGTATTCAGTTTCCATTGACTGTATATACAACTTCTGCTTTACAAGAATATGTCTTTATTGCACTGCCATTACATCAGAAGTAAATCACCATAAATATTTCACAATAAAAGGCAATTTTTATGTTGCTTATAGAGTGTAGCTGTAACTCTGTGTAATAATAATAACAATGTGCTGCCTTGTAAATTAGGGTACAGTTACAGTAAAACCCTTGTGGGTAGAACAGCAATATTGAAAATGTTGTTTACTTGAGTATCTTATAGGATCATAGGACCATAGGAGGTTACTAGGCTAACAGCCCCAGGGCCTTTGTAAGCCTAGCCATTCATGCCCCAATTTTCCCTATTATCAATGCCCAAGGGCTTAAATGGCTTTGGTTTATGTCTGTGCCTTTTGGCATCTACAAACTCCCTCTGCCCATTTGGCAAGCTAAAAGGGCATTTAATGCCCTTGCTTGAAATATGTGTATGTATAAGGGCCGCAGGTGACAAGCCAGGGGTAAATTTATGATTTTCCATTCAATGGTCCAAATTGCATTTGAATAGGATTAGGAAAAGCTCTGCTTCACATTAATGGGGAGTCTATTTCAAAGAAGGGCTAATCTCTGAGACACATACCTGTTCCTCCAACATGTTTTGTTTATATCAGAGAAGAGGTTTAGATCCTTAGATCAGGTAATTCTTGTGCTGTTTGATTTGCGAATGTGTAGCAGGTCCATCAGGGCTGAACTGGAGAATGCCTTGTAGGTTAGGCATACATCGCCCCTCATTAGCCTATAGGAGACCAATACAGGGCAAGGCTTTGAAGCAGTCCTCATAGGACATATTATTTACATGCTATGTTCTTTTACTGACTAACCTCTGTGGTCACTCCAGCTGTTGCAAATGCTTGGTCAGGTACCTGCTGAAGGGTTCATTTAACCAATTATTGGTCTAATGAGGGCTGTGTACAGTGGTACTATGGTCTTAGATCTGGACACCATGCCCTTACTTATAAGTTGTGCCACACAGAAGTATTTTCTTATTACCATGGACACATGGTGATCAAAGTTCACTTAACTGTAAACCTGAGTTCCAAAGTCCCTTACCACTGGGTCTACTCTTAAAGGGTGGTTGTCTTTCCAAAAGTATAATTATACATCTTTTGCACTGAGTTTTTGGCCATGGTTCTGGCATCAGTTATTTGTTTGTGTCAGACCCTACTGGAAGATATCTACATTTCTGGTGGATTCACTGATTGCACCAAACTTGCTGTCATCAGAAGATTTGGTCAGCCAAAGGCCCTCTACATTTACCTTGACTTCAGAGAAGTATATTGCAAAATGGAGAGATCCCCATATGAACTCTGTGGGGTGCCACTAGTAACAGGCCTCTTGGTGGAGGTGGATTCCTTCACCCTGACTTCATGTGTTCTATCTGCAAGCTATTTGACTATCTATCGGGTGACATAGAGATTTGTACCTAAATTTGTGAGTTTGTCTATAATACCGGAGTCAGGTATTGTACCAAATGCCTTTGCCAGGCCAAGGTAGGCAGTATGTACCATTTGCCCTCATCCATGGCTCTAGTGACCTTCTCAAAGATATCTACCAAGTTTTGTAGGTAGGATCTGCCCTTGATGAAATAGAACTAGGATGGGTCTAGTGTTTGAAGATTTCCTATGTCTTTGTTTATCAGGTCTACTATAACTCTTTCCATGGCTTTACATATAAGACTAGTCACACTTATGGACCTATAGTTCTTTGGGTCTGTTGATGATCTGCCTTTGTGTAGAGGCATTACTCCATTCTGTAAGGAAAAAGCCTGTCTGGAGGCTGTGTTTGAATAAATATTCTAGTGGGACTAACAGTTTATGTTTCAAGCTGTTTAGAAGGTATCCTGGGATATTATCAGGACCCAGTGATGCACTGTTTTAGCAATGGAGAATGCAGTGAAGACCTGTTCTTTAGTGATAGTTGGGGAGAAATGGTAGAAGATATTACCTGGGTGGAAGCTGGTAGTGACAGGGGGTGGAAAACTGAAGCTAAATTTATTTGCGAGCAAATTTGCTCTGTCCCCCTGCTCAGTATAGGACGTTCCTTTTGCTATTACTTCATCGCATTGTTGGGTGTTCCCTTTAATGTTGGGCACATAACTGAAAAATGTCTTATGGTTACCCTTAGCCTTAAGGTTGGCTGTGGTGGACTTTCTTATTTCCCTGAGCTGCTTTTTGAGACTAATGTGGGAGTTTTTGTCTTTTGGGCATAGTCCTTCCTATTTTTGGACAGGATTTTCTTTCTTTTGTTTTACAACTTATTTATACTGGGGGTCCACCAAGCAGACTTGCTTTTTGGAGTTTGTCCTAATTTTTTTTTTCAGTTTGGTACAGCTGTTTCTATGCAGTTATTTATGTGCTTGTACAGGGTTTCTATAAGCATTTCTCCATAGGCCACCACATTCTCTTAGTTTGGGGTGGCTTGGAATTTAGCTATGCCATTGTTACTAGGAGGAAGTCAGCTTTGGAAAAGTTCTTAAAGTTTCTGGAGTTTGCTGGAGTTCAGCCTTTATATTTATTTATTTCAAGGGTGACCATTTTTTGATCTTTCAATGTCTTGTGACATAAAAGGCCAAAATACTAGTCCTCTCACACTTCTTTTGGTAGAGTCTGTACCTGGGTGACCATGATGCAAGATTGTAATGTACTCTGGTTGCAAGGACTTTGGGACAGTTACTTTTGGACCTTTCATAATGATATGTGTCAGACAAAATCTCATCTCTGTATAGAAAATAAGGTTGCACATCTTGAGGTAAACTAAATTGCTTTGATGGCCATCCTTGATTGATAAAGTGGTTGAGCCTTTGTAAAACTGGATCTGTGGCTCTGTGATCTGTCAGCTCATCAAGATGTGTGGAAGAAAAATGTCTAACTTCCATGACGTTAAAATCAACGTTCTCATTCTCATGCTGTTCTGTGGTGTTTATGGGTGATCCAGATAAGGTATCAGCAAGATAAAGAAGTTTTCCTTTCTTGTATACTTTTGCAATCTCAGCATCATACATTGCAGTCAAGCTAGAGCTGAATGCATAAGCTTTCTTAAGATCGTGACTGGAGGTTGGTGGTCTGTTTTGATCTGAATAAGTCTACCATAAACATAATCATGGAACTCTGAACATGCAAACACAATTGCCAAAAGCTCTTTCTCAATCTGGGCATGCTGCATCTCAGTTTGGGTAAGAGTTCTCAATGCATAGGCAACAGGTTGATCCTCTTGTAGAATGACTGCACCAAGACCAAATTTTGAAGCATCACAGGCAAGTGTAACTGGCTTGTGAACATCATAGTATCTGAGAGTAGGTGGACTAGCAATTCTCTGTTTCAGGACATCAAATGCTCTTTGGTGTTGCTCTAACCAGGACCAGGATACATCTTTACATGTTAGCTCTCGGAGTGGTGCTGACAGTTAGCTCAAGTCTTGAATGAACTCTCCTAGGTAGTTAACCATGCCAAGAAAACACTGCAGGGCTTGAACATTGTCTGGAGATGGCATCTTGAGAATGTCTGTTTGCTTTGAAGGGTCTGGTCATAGTCCTGTACTGATAAATAAATGATTGGTCTGATAAATAAATGGCTGGTCTGTCTAGACATATTTAAGTTCTGAGAGTATTTGCATATTCATTTAGTGATACTGTGGGCCACTCCTAATAGCTTTGCTCTTGGTCAAACTATCATTTGTATTGATAGTAACATTACACAAGATTAGACATCTTTGGTAAGGGCCCTAAAGTAGCTGATAAAGAGCTGGCTGGTGGCAGTTATAACTACTTTATAGCATACAGGCTTGTGTTTTTTCTCACATAGCTAAATACGTAATTCATAAAATCATAAATGTATTTTTTCTTTTATAACATAAGAAATAAACAAATATTATTTTTGATCCATAAAAGTGAAAGTGATGTTTTCCAGCGTTTGAAAAGTAAAAAAGGGAAAACAATCCTAGGGACTGTGACTTGGTACTGAGAAATTCAAATGTGCATCTCTTCTACTACCTCTCTACCTAACAACACATCCAAACTGAAGCTTACACCTTAGTATCAAGACATGGGACCCAATTCCAAAAGACTTGCACTCAGTGTAAATGACTATATCAGAGTAAGTCACTTACACTGTGAACAGGTCTTTCCTAATCTGGCCCCCAATGTAAGCCTGTTTTATAGATAAGCCTTACAGCAGTGCAAGTTACTTCGCTGATAGAAAAGTCTTTTGGAATCTGCCTCATGCTGTCCAAAAATTATTAGAAAATAGCAAACTGTTTCAGTGAATTAACCTTGTATTGATAGTGTCAACCTAAAGACCTACCTGGCCATTAGAAAGTGCCGTGCTGCTGAACTGAAGCGTATTCAGTTTCCATTGACTGTATATACAACTTCTGCTTTACAAGAATATGTCTTTATTGCACTGCCATTACATCAGAAGTAAATCACCATAAATATTTCACAATAAAAGGCAATTTTTTTATGTTGCTTATAGAGTGTAGCTGTAACTCTGTGTAATAATAATAACAATGTGCTGCCTTGTAAATTAGGGTACAGTTACAGTAAAACCCTTGTGGGTAGAACAGCAATATTGAAAATGTTGTTTACTTGAGTATCTTATAGGATCATAGGACCATAGGAGGTTACTAGGCTAACAGCCCCAGGGCCTTTGTAAGCCTAGCCATTCATGCCCCAATTTTCCCTATTATCAATGCCCAAGGGCTTAAATGGCTTTGGTTTATGTCTGTGCCTTTTGGCATCTACAAACTCCCTCTGCCCATTTGGCAAGCTAAAAGGGCATTTAATGCCCTTGCTTGAAATATGTGTATGTATAAGGGCCGCAGGTGACAAGCCAGGGTAAATTTATGATTTTCCATTCAATGGTCCAAATTGCATTTGAATAGGATTAGGGAAAAGCTCTGCTTCACATTAATGGGGAGTCTATTTCAAAGAAGGGCTAATCTCTGAGACACATACCTGTTCCTCCAACATGTTTTGTTTATATCAGAGAAGAGGTTTAGATCCTTAGATCAGGTAATTCTTGTGCTGTTTGATTTGCGAATGTGTAGCAGGTCCATCAGGGCTGAACTGGAGAATGCCTTGTAGGTTAGGCATACATCGCCCCTCATTAGCCTATAGGAGACCAATACAGGGGCAAGGCTTTGAAGCAGTCCTCATAGGACATATTATTTACATGCTATGTTCTTTTACTGACTAACCTCTGTGGTCACTCCAGCTGTTGCAAATGCTTGGTCAGGTACCTGCTGAAGGGTTCATTTAACCAATTATTGGTCTAATGAGGGCTGTGTACAGTGGTACTATGGTCTTAGATCTGGACACCATGCCCTTACTTATAAGTTGTGCCACACAGAAGTATTTTCTTATTACCATGGACACATGGTGATCAAAGTTCACTTAACTGTAAACCTGAGTTCCAAAGTCCCTTACCACTGGGTCTACTCTTAAAGGGTGGTTGTCTTTCCAAAAAGTATAATTATACATCTTTTGCACTGAGTTTTTGGCCATGGTTCTGGCATCAGTTATTTGTTTGTGTCAGACCCTACTGGAAGATATCTACATTTCTGGTGGATTCACTGATTGCACCAAACTTGCTGTCATCAGAAGATTTGGTCAGCCAAAGGCCCTCTACATTTACCTTGACTTCAGAGAAGTATATTGCAAAATGGAGAGATCCCCATATGAACTCTGTGGGGTGCCACTAGTAACAGGCCTCTTGGTGGAGGTGGATTCCTTCACCCTGACTTCATGTGTTCTATCTGCAAGCTATTTGACTATCTATCGGGTGACATAGAGATTTGTACCTAAATTTGTGAGTTTGTCTATAATACCGAGTCAGGTATTGTACCAAATGCCTTTGCCAGGCCAAGGTAGGCAGTATGTACCATTTGCCCTCATCCATGGCTCTAGTGACCTTCTCAAAGATATCTACCAAGTTTTGTAGGTAGGATCTGCCCTTGATGAAATAGAACTAGGATGGGTCTAGTGTTTGAAGATTTCCTATGTCTTTGTTTATCAGGTCTACTATAACTCTTTCCATGGCTTTACATATAAGACTAGTCACACTTATGGACCTATAGTTCTTTGGGTCTGTTGATGATCTGCCTTTGTGTAGAGGCATTACTCCATTCTGTAAGGAAAAAGCCTGTCTGGAGGCTGTGTTTGAATAAATATTCTAGTGGGACTAACAGTTTATGTTTCAAGCTGTTTAGAAGGTATCCTGGGATATTATCAGGACCCAGTGATGCACTGTTTTAGCAATGGAGAATGCAGTGAAGACCTGTTCTTTAGTGATAGTTGGGGAGAAATGGTAGAAGATATTACCTGGGTGGAAGCTGGTAGTGACAGGGGGTGGAAAACTGAAGCTAAATTTATTTGCGAGCAAATTTGCTCTGTCCCCCTGCTCAGTATAGGACGTTCCTTTGCTATTACTTCATCGCATTGTTGGGTGTTCCCTTTAATGTTGGGCACATAACTGAAAAATGTCTTATGGTTACCCTTAGCCTTAAGGTTGGCTGTGGTGGACTTTCTTATTTCCCTGAGCTGCTTTTTGAGACTAATGTGGGAGTTTTTGTCTTTTGGGCATAGTCCTTCCTATTTTTGGACAGGATTTTCTTTCTTTTGTTTTACAACTTATTTATACTGGGGTCCACCAAGCAGACTTGCTTTTGGAGTTTGTCCTAATTTTTTTCACTTTGGTACAGCTGTTTCTATGCAGTTATTTATGTGCTTGTACAGGGTTTCTATAAGCATTTCTCCATAGGCCACCACATTCTCTTAGTTTGGGGTGGCTTGGAATTTAGCTATGCCATTGTTACTAGGAGGAAGTCAGCTTTGGAAAAGTTCTTAAAGTTTCTGGAGTTTGCTGGAGTTCAGCCTTTATATTTATTTATTTCAAGGGTGACCATTTTTGATCTTTCAATGTCTTGTGACATAAAAGGCCAAAATACTAGTCCTCTCACACTTCTTTTGGTAGAGTCTGTACCTGGGTGACCATGATGCAAGATTGTAATGTACTCTGGTTGCAAGGACTTTGGGACAGTTACTTTTGGACCTTTCATAATGATATGTGTCAGACAAAATCTCATCTCTGTATAGAAAATAAGGTTGCACATCTTGAGGTAAACTAAATTGCTTTGATGGCCATCCTTGATTGATAAAGTGGTTGAGCCTTTGTAAAACTGGATCTGTGGCTCTGTGATCTGTCAGCTCATCAAGATGTGTGGAAGAAAAATGTCTAACTTCCATGACATTAAAATCAACGTTCTCATTCTCATGCTGTTCTGTGGTGTTTATGGGTGATCCAGATAAGGTATCAGCAAGATAAAGAAGTTTTCCTTTCTTGTATACTTTTGCAATCTCAGCATCATACATTGCAGTCAAGCTAGAGCTGAATGCATAAGCTTTCTTAAGATCGTGACTGGAGGTTGGTGGTCTGTTTTGATCTGAATAAGTCTACCATAAACATAATCATGGAACTCTGAACATGCAAACACAATTGCCAAAAGCTCTTTCTCAATCTGGGCATGCTGCATCTCAGTTTGGGTAAGAGTTCTCAATGCATAGGCAACAGGTTGATCCTCTTGTAGAATGACTGCACCAAGACCAAATTTTGAAGCATCACAGGCAAGTGTAACTGGCTTGTGAACATCATAGTATCTGAGAGTAGGTGGACTAGCAATTCTCTGTTTCAGGACATCAAATGCTCTTTGGTGTTGCTCTAACCAGGACCAGGATACATCTTTACATGTTAGCTCTCGGAGTGGTGCTGACAGTTAGCTCAAGTCTTGAATGAACTCTCCTAGGTAGTTAACCATGCCAAGAAAACACTGCAGGGCTTGAACATTGTCTGGAGATGGCATCTTGAGAATGTCTGTTTGCTTTGAAGGGTCTGGTCATAGTCCTGTACTGATAAATAAATGATTGGTCTGATAAATAAATGGCTGGTCTGTCTAGACATATTTAAGTTCTGAGAGTATTTGCATATTCATTTAGTGATACTGTGGGCCACTCCTAATAGCTTTGCTCTTGGTCAAACTATCATTTGTATTGATAGTAACATTACACAAGATTAGACATCTTTGGTAAGGGCCCTAAAGTAGCTGATAAAGAGCTGGCTGGTGGCAGTTATAACTACTTTATAGCATACAGGCTTGTGTTTTTCTCACATAGCTAAATCGTAATTCATAAAATCATAAATGTATTTTTTCTTTTATAACATAAGAAATAAACAAATATTATTTTGATCCATAAAAGTGAAAGTGATGTTTTCCAGCGTTTGAAAAGTAAAAAAGGGAAAACAATCCTAGGGACTGTGACTTGGTACTGAGAAATTCAAATGTGCATCTCTTCTACTACCTCTCTACCTAACAACACATCCAAACTGAAGCTTACACCTTAGTATCAAGACATGGGACCCAATTCCAAAAGACTTGCACTCAGTGTAAATGACTATATCAGAGTAAGTCACTTACACTGTGAACAGGTCTTTCCTAATCTGGCCCCCAATGTAAGCCTGTTTTATAGATAAGCCTTACAGCAGTGCAAGTTACTTCGCTGATAGAAAAGTCTTTTGGAATCTGCCTCATGCTGTCCAAAAATTATTAGAAAATAGCAAACTGTTTCAGTGAATTAACCTTGTATTGATAGTGTCAACCTAAAGACCTACCTGGCCATTAGAAAGTGCCGTGCTGCTGAACTGAAGCGTATTCAGTTTCCATTGACTGTATATACAACTTCTGCTTTACAAGAATATGTCTTTATTGCACTGCCATTACATCAGAAGTAAATCACCATAAATATTTCACAATAAAAGGCAATTTTTATGTTGCTTATAGAGTGTAGCTGTAACTCTGTGTAATAATAATAACAATGTGCTGCCTTGTAAATTAGGGTACAGTTACAGTAAAACCCTTGTGGGTAGAACAGCAATATTGAAAATGTTGTTTACTTGAGTATCTTATAGGATCATAGGACCATAGGAGGTTACTAGGCTAACAGCCCCAGGGCCTTTGTAAGCCTAGCCATTCATGCCCCAATTTTCCCTATTATCAATGCCCAAGGGCTTAAATGGCTTTGGTTTATGTCTGTGCCTTTTGGCATCTACAAACTCCCTCTGCCCATTTGGCAAGCTAAAAGGGCATTTAATGCCCTTGCTTGAAATATGTGTATGTATAAGGGCCAGGTGACAAGCCAGGGGTAAATTTATGATTTTCCATTCAATGGTCCAAATTGCATTTGAATAGGATTAGGGAAAAGCTCTGCTTCACATTAATGGGGAGTCTATTTCAAAGAAGGGCTAATCTCTGAGACACATACCTGTTCCTCCAACATGTTTTGTTTATATCAGAGAAGAGGTTTAGATCCTTAGATCAGGTAATTCTTGTGCTGTTTGATTTGCGAATGTGTAGCAGGTCCATCAGGGCTGAACTGGAGAATGCCTTGTAGGTTAGGCATACATCGCCCCTCATTAGCCTATAGGAGACCAATACAGGGGCAAGGCTTTGAAGCAGTCCTCATAGGACATATTATTTACATGCTATGTTCTTTTACTGACTAACCTCTGTGGTCACTCCAGCTGTTGCAAATGCTTGGTCAGGTACCTGCTGAAGGGTTCATTTAACCAATTATTGGTCTAATGAGGGCTGTGTACAGTGGTACTATGGTCTTAGACCTGGACACCATGCCCTTACTTATAAGTTGTGCCACACAGAAGTATTTTCTTATTACCATGGACACATGGTGATCAAAGTTCACTTAACTGTAAACCTGAGTTCCAAAGTCCCTTACCACTGGGTCTACTCTTAAAGGGTGGTTGTCTTTCCAAAAAGTATAATTATACATCTTTTGCACTGAGTTTTTGGCCATGGTTCTGGCATCAGTTATTTGTTTGTGTCAGACCCTACTGGAAGATATCTACATTTCTGGTGGATTCACTGATTGCACCAAACTTGCTGTCATCAGAAGATTTGGTCAGCCAAAGGCCCTCTACATTTACCTTGACTTCAGAGAAGTATATTGCAAAATGGAGAGATCCCCATATGAACTCTGTGGGGTGCCACTAGTAACAGGCCTCTTGGTGGAGGTGGATTCCTTCACCCTGACTTCATGTGTTCTATCTGCAAGCTATTTGAGTATCTATCGGGTGACATAGAGATTTGTACCTAAATTTGTGAGTTTGTCTATAATACCGAGTCAGGTATTGTACCAAATGCCTTTGCCAGGCCAAGGTAGGCAGTATGTACCATTTGCCCTCATCCATGGCTCTAGTGACCTTCTCAAAGATATCTACCAAGTTTTGTAGGTAGGATCTGCCCTTGATGAAATAGAACTAGGATGGGTCTAGTGTTTGAAGATTTCCTATGTCTTTGTTTATCAGGTCTACTATAACTCTTTCCATGGCTTTACATATAAGACTAGTCACACTTATGGACCTATAGTTCTTTGGGTCTGTTGATGATCTGCCTTTGTGTAGAGGCATTACTCCATTCTGTAAGGAAAAAGCCTGTCTGGAGGCTGTGTTTGAATAAATATTCTAGTGGGACTAACAGTTTATGTTTCAAGCTGTTTAGAAGGTATCCTGGGATATTATCAGGACCCAGTGATGCACTGTTTTAGCAATGGAGAATGCAGTGAAGACCTGTTCTTTAGTGATAGTTGGGGAGAAATGGTAGAAGATATTACCTGGGTGGAAGCTGGTAGTGACAGGGGGTGGAAAACTGAAGCTAAATTTATTTGCGAGCAAATTTGCTCTGTCCCCCTGCTCAGTATAGGACGTTCCTTTGCTATTACTTCATCGCATTGTTGGGTGTTCCCTTTAATGTTGGGCACATAACTGAAAAATGTCTTATGGTTACCCTTAGCCTTAAGGTTGGCTGTGGTGGACTTTCTTATTTCCCTGAGCTGCTTTTTGAGACTAATGTGGGAGTTTTTTGTCTTTTGGGCATAGTCCTTCCTATTTTTGGACAGGATTTTCTTTCTTTTGTTTTACAACTTATTTATACTGGGGGTCCACCAAGCAGACTTGCTTTTTGGAGTTTGTCCTAATTTTTTTTTTCAGTTTGGTACAGCTGTTTCTATGCAGTTATTTATGTGCTTGTACAGGGTTTCTATAAGCATTTCTCCATAGGCCACCACATTCTCTTAGTTTGGGGTGGCTTGGAATTTAGCTATGCCATTGTTACTAGGAGGAAGTCAGCTTTGGAAAAGTTCTTAAAGTTTCTGGAGTTTGCTGGAGTTCAGCCTTTATATTTATTTATTTCAAGGGTGACCATTTTTGATCTTTCAATGTCTTGTGACATAAAAGGCCAAAATACTAGTCCTCTCACACTTCTTTTGGTAGAGTCTGTACCTGGGTGACCATGATGCAAGATTGTAATGTACTCTGGTTGCAAGGACTTTGGGACAGTTACTTTTGGACCTTTCATAATGATATGTGTCAGACAAAATCTCATCTCTGTATAGAAAATAAGGTTGCACATCTTGAGGTAAACTAAATTGCTTTGATGGCCATCCTTGATTGATAAAGTGGTTGAGCCTTTGTAAAACTGGATCTGTGGCTCTGTGATCTGTCAGCTCATCAAGATGTGTGGAAGAAAAATGTCTAACTTCCATGACATTAAAATCAACGTTCTCATTCTCATGCTGTTCTGTGGTGTTTATGGGTGATCCAGATAAGGTATCAGCAAGATAAAGAAGTTTTCCTTTCTTGTATACTTTTGCAATCTCAGCATCATACATTGCAGTCAAGCTAGAGCTGAATGCATAAGCTTTCTTAAGATCGTGACTGGAGGTTGGTGGTCTGTTTTGATCTGAATAAGTCTACCATAAACATAATCATGGAACTCTGAACATGCAAACACAATTGCCAAAAGCTCTTTCTCAATCTGGGCATGCTGCATCTCAGTTTGGGTAAGAGTTCTCAATGCATAGGCAACAGGTTGATCCTCTTGTAGAATGACTGCACCAAGACCAAATTTTGAAGCATCACAGGCAAGTGTAACTGGCTTGTGAACATCATAGTATCTGAGAGTAGGTGGACTAGCAATTCTCTGTTTCAGGACATCAAATGCTCTTTGGTGTTGCTCTAACCAGGACCAGGATACATCTTTACATGTTAGCTCTCGGAGTGGTGCTGACAGTTAGCTCAAGTCTTGAATGAACTCTCCTAGGTAGTTAACCATGCCAAGAAAACACTGCAGGGCTTGAACATTGTCTGGAGATGGCATCTTGAGAATGTCTGTTTGCTTTGAAGGGTCTGGTCATAGTCCTGTACTGATAAATAAATGATTGGTCTGATAAATAAATGGCTGGTCTGTCTAGACATATTTAAGTTCTGAGAGTATTTGCATATTCATTTAGTGATACTGTGGGCCACTCCTAATAGCTTTGCTCTTGGTCAAACTATCATTTGTATTGATAGTAACATTACACAAGATTAGACATCTTTGGTAAGGGCCCTAAAGTAGCTGATAAAGAGCTGGCTGGTGGCAGTTATAACTACTTTATAGCATACAGGCTTGTGTTTTTTCTCACATAGGTAAATACGTAATTCATAAAATCATAAATGTATTTTTTCTTTTATAACATAAGAAATAAACAAATATTATTTTTGATTCATAAAAGTGAAAGTGATGTTTTCCAGCGTTGGAAAAGTAAAAAAGGGAAAACAATCCTAGGGACTGTGACTTGGTACTGAGAAATTCAAATGTGCATCTCTTCTACTACCTCTCTACCTAACAACACATCCAAACTGAAGCTTACACCTTAGTATCAAGACATGGGACCCAATTCCAAAAGACTTGCACTCAGTGTAAATGACTATATCAGAGTAAGTCACTTACACTGTGAACAGGTCTTTCCTAATCTGGCCCCCAATGTAAGCCTGTTTTATAGATAAGCCTTACAGCAGTGCAAGTTACTTCGCTGATAGAAAAGTCTTTTGGAATCTGCCTCATGCTGTCCAAAAATTATTAGAAAATAGCAAACTGTTTCAGTGAATTAACCTTGTATTGATAGTGTCAACCTAAAGACCTACCTGGCCATTAGAAAGTGCCGTGCTGCTGAACTGAAGCGTATTCAGTTTCCATTGACTGTATATACAACTTCTGCTTTACAAGAATATGTCTTTATTGCACTGCCATTACATCAGAAGTAAATCACCATAAATATTTCACAATAAAAGGCAATTTTTTTATGTTGCTTATAGAGTGTAGCTGTAACTCTGTGTAATAATAATAACAATGTGCTGCCTTGTAAATTAGGGTACAGTTACAGTAAAACCCTTGTGGGTAGAACAGCAATATTGAAAATGTTGTTTACTTGAGTATCTTATAGGATCATAGGACCATAGGAGGTTACTAGGCTAACAGCCCCAGGGCCTTTGTAAGCCTAGCCATTCATGCCCCAATTTTCCCTATTATCAATGCCCAAGGGCTTAAATGGCTTTGGTTTATGTCTGTGCCTTTTGGCATCTACAAACTCCCTCTGCCCATTTGGCAAGCTAAAAGGGCATTTAATGCCCTTGCTTGAAATATGTGTATGTATAAGGGCCGCAGGTGACAAGCCAGGGGTAAATTTATGATTTTCCATTCAATGGTCCAAATTGCATTTGAATAGGATTAGGGAAAAGCTCTGCTTCACATTAATGGGGAGTCTATTTCAAAGAAGGGCTAATCTCTGAGACACATACCTGTTCCTCCAACATGTTTTGTTTATATCAGAGAAGAGGTTTAGATCCTTAGATCAGGTAATTCTTGTGCTGTTTGATTTGCGAATGTGTAGCAGGTCCATCAGGGCTGAACTGGAGAATGCCTTGTAGGTTAGGCATACATCGCCCCTCATTAGCCTATAGGAGACCAATACAGGGGCAAGGCTTTGAAGCAGTCCTCATAGGACATATTATTTACATGCTATGTTCTTTTACTGACTAACCTCTGTGGTCACTCCAGCTGTTGCAAATGCTTGGTCAGGTACCTGCTGAAGGGTTCATTTAACCAATTATTGGTCTAATGAGGGCTGTGTACAGTGGTACTATGGTCTTAGATCTGGACACCATGCCCTTACTTATAAGTTGTGCCACACAGAAGTATTTTCTTATTACCATGGACACATGGTGATCAAAGTTCACTTAACTGTAAACCTGAGTTCCAAAGTCCCTTACCACTGGGTCTACTCTTAAAGGGTGGTTGTCTTTCCAAAAGTATAATTATACATCTTTTGCACTGAGTTTTTGGCCATGGTTCTGGCATCAGTTATTTGTTTGTGTCAGACCCTACTGGAAGATATCTACATTTCTGGTGGATTCACTGATTGCACCAAACTTGCTGTCATCAGAAGATTTGGTCAGCCAAAGGCCCTCTACATTTACCTTGACTTCAGAGAAGTATATTGCAAAATGGAGAGATCCCCATATGAACTCTGTGGGGTGCCACTAGTAACAGGCCTCTTGGTGGAGGTGGATTCCTTCACCCTGACTTCATGTGTTCTATCTGCAAGCTATTTGACTATCTATCGGGTGACATAGAGATTTGTACCTAAATTTGTGAGTTTGTCTATAATACCGAGTCAGGTATTGTACCAAATGCCTTTGCCAGGCCAAGGTAGGCAGTATGTACCATTTGCCCTCATCCATGGCTCTAGTGACCTTCTCAAAGATATCTACCAAGTTTTGTAGGTAGGATCTGCCCTTGATGAAATAGAACTAGGATGGGTCTAGTGTTTGAAGATTTCCTATGTCTTTGTTTATCAGGTCTACTATAACTCTTTCCATGGCTTTACATATAAGACTAGTCACACTTATGGACCTATAGTTCTTTGGGTCTGTTGATGATCTGCCTTTGTGTAGAGGCATTACTCCATTCTGTAAGGAAAAAGCCTGTCTGGAGGCTGTGTTTGAATAAATATTCTAGTGGGACTAACAGTTTATGTTTCAAGCTGTTTAGAAGGTATCCTGGGATATTATCAGGACCCAGTGATGCACTGTTTTAGCAATGGAGAATGCAGTGAAGACCTGTTCTTTAGTGATAGTTGGGGAGAAATGGTAGAAGATATTACCTGGGTGGAAGCTGGTAGTGACAGGGGGTGGAAAACTGAAGCTAAATTTATTTGCGAGCAAATTTGCTCTGTCCCCCTGCTCAGTATAGGACGTTCCTTTTGCTATTACTTCATCGCATTGTTGGGTGTTCCCTTTAATGTTGGGCACATAACTGAAAAATGTCTTATGGTTACCCTTAGCCTTAAGGTTGGCTGTGGTGGACTTTCTTATTTCCCTGAGCTGCTTGTTGAGACTGATGAGGGAGGCTTTGCCTTTTGGGCATTCCCCTTCCTATTTCTGAACAGGATTTTCTTTCTTTTATTGTACAACTTATTTATACTGGGGTCCACCAAGCAGACTTGCTTTTGGAGTTTGTCCTAATTTTTTTCAGTTTGGTACAGCTGTTTCTATGCAGTTATTTATGTGCTTGTACAGGGTTTCTATAAGCATTTCTCCATAGGCCACCACATTCTCTTAGTTTGGGGTGGCTTGGAATTTAGCTATGCCATTGTTACTAGGAGGAAGTCAGCTTTGGAAAAGTTCTTAAAGTTTCTGGAGTTTGCTGGAGTTCAGCCTTTATATTTATTTATTTCAAGGGTGACCATTTTTGATCTTTCAATGTCTTGTGACATAAAAGGCCAAAATACTAGTCCTCTCACACTTCTTTTGGTAGAGTCTGTACCTGGGTGACCATGATGCAAGATTGTAATGTACTCTGGTTGCAAGGACTTTGGGACAGTTACTTTTGGACCTTTCATAATGATATGTGTCAGACAAAATCTCATCTCTGTATAGAAAATAAGGTTGCACATCTTGAGGTAAACTAAATTGCTTTGATGGCCATCCTTGATTGATAAAGTGGTTGAGCCTTTGTAAAACTGGATCTGTGGCTCTGTGATCTGTCAGCTCATCAAGATGTGTGGAAGAAAAATGTCTAACTTCCATGACATTAAAATCAACGTTCTCATTCTCATGCTGTTCTGTGGTGTTTATGGGTGATCCAGATAAGGTATCAGCAAGATAAAGAAGTTTTCCTTTCTTGTATACTTTTGCAATCTCAGCATCATACATTGCAGTCAAGCTAGAGCTGAATGCATAAGCTTTCTTAAGATCGTGACTGGAGGTTGGTGGTCTGTTTTGATCTGAATAAGTCTACCATAAACATAATCATGGAACTCTGAACATGCAAACACAATTGCCAAAAGCTCTTTCTCAATCTGGGCATGCTGCATCTCAGTTTGGGTAAGAGTTCTCAATGCATAGGCAACAGGTTGATCCTCTTGTAGAATGACTGCACCAAGACCAAATTTTGAAGCATCACAGGCAAGTGTAACTGGCTTGTGAACATCATAGTATCTGAGAGTAGGTGGACTAGCAATTCTCTGTTTCAGGACATCAAATGCTCTTTGGTGTTGCTCTAACCAGGACCAGGATACATCTTTACATGTTAGCTCTCGGAGTGGTGCTGACAGTTAGCTCAAGTCTTGAATGAACTCTCCTAGGTAGTTAACCATGCCAAGAAAACACTGCAGGGCTTGAACATTGTCTGGAGATGGCATCTTGAGAATGTCTGTTTGCTTTGAAGGGTCTGGTCATAGTCCTGTACTGATAAATAAATGATTGGTCTGATAAATAAATGGCTGGTCTGTCTAGACATATTTAAGTTCTGAGAGTATTTGCATATTCATTTAGTGATACTGTGGGCCACTCCTAATAGCTTTGCTCTTGGTCAAACTATCATTTGTATTGATAGTAACATTACACAAGATTAGACATCTTTGGTAAGGGCCCTAAAGTAGCTGATAAAGAGCTGGCTGGTGGCAGTTATAACTACTTTATAGCATACAGGCTTGTGTTTTTTCTCACATAGCTAAATACGTAATTCATAAAATCATAAATGTATTTTTCTTTTATAACATAAGAAATAAACAAATATTATTTTTGATCCATAAAAGTGAAAGTGATGTTTTCCAGCATTTGAAAAGTAAAAAAGGGAAAACAATCCTAGGGACTGTGACTTGGTACTGAGAAATTCAAATGTGCATCTCTTCTACTACCTCTCTACCTAACAACACATCCAAACTGAAGCTTACACCTTAGTATCAAGACATGGGACCCAATTCCAAAAGACTTGCACTCAGTGTAAATGACTATATCAGAGTAAGTCACTTACACTGTGAACAGGTCTTTCCTAATCTGGCCCCCAATGTAAGCCTGTTTTATAGATAAGCCTTACAGCAGTGCAAGTTACTTCGCTGATAGAAAAGTCTTTTGGAATCTGCCTCATGCTGTCCAAAAATTATTAGAAAATAGCAAACTGTTTCAGTGAATTAACCTTGTATTGATAGTGTCAACCTAAAGACCTACCTGGCCATTAGAAAGTGCCGTGCTGCTGAACTGAAGCGTATTCAGTTTCCATTGACTGTATATACAACTTCTGCTTTACAAGAATATGTCTTTATTGCACTGCCATTACATCAGAAGTAAATCACCATAAATATTTCACAATAAAAGGCAATTTTTTTATGTTGCTTATAGAGTGTAGCTGTAACTCTGTGTAATAATAATAACAATGTGCTGCCTTGTAAATTAGGGTACAGTTACAGTAAAACCCTTGTGGGTAGAACAGCAATATTGAAAATGTTGTTTACTTGAGTATCTTATAGGATCATAGGACCATAGGAGGTTACTAGGCTAACAGCCCCAGGGCCTTTGTAAGCCTAGCCATTCATGCCCCAATTTTCCCTATTATCAATGCCCAAGGGCTTAAATGGCTTTGGTTTATGTCTGTGCCTTTTGGCATCTACAAACTCCCTCTGCCCATTTGGCAAGCTAAAAGGGCATTTAATGCCCTTGCTTGAAATATGTGTATGTATAAGGGCCGCAGGTGACAAGCCAGGGGTAAATTTATGATTTTCCATTCAATGGTCCAAATTGCATTTGAATAGGATTAGGGAAAAGCTCTGCTTCACATTAATGGGGAGTCTATTTCAAAGAAGGGCTAATCTCTGAGACACATACCTGTTCCTCCAACATGTTTTGTTTATATCAGAGAAGAGGTTTAGATCCTTAGATCAGGTAATTCTTGTGCTGTTTGATTTGCGAATGTGTAGCAGGTCCATCAGGGCTGAACTGGAGAATGCCTTGTAGGTTAGGCATACATCGCCCTCATTAGCCTATAGGAGACCAATACAGGGGCAAGGCTTTGAAGCAGTCCTCATAGGACATATTATTTACATGCTATGTTCTTTTACTGACTAACCTCTGTGGTCACTCCAGCTGTTGCAAATGCTTGGTCAGGTACCTGCTGAAGGGTTCATTTAACCAATTATTGGTCTAATGAGGGCTGTGTACAGTGGTACTATGGTCTTAGATCTGGACACCATGCCCTTACTTATAAGTTGTGCCACACAGAAGTATTTTCTTATTACCATGGACACATGGTGATCAAAGTTCACTTAACTGTAAACCTGAGTTCCAAAGTCCCTTACCACTGGGTCTACTCTTAAAGGGTGGTTGTCTTTCCAAAAGTATAATTATACATCTTTTGCACTGAGTTTTGGCCATGGTTTTGGCATCAGTTATTTGTTTGTGTCAGACCCTACTGGAAGATATCTACATTTCTGGTGGATTCACTGATTGCACCAAACTTGCTGTCATCAGAAGATTTGGTCAGCCAAAGGCCCTCTACATTTACCTTGACTTCAGAGAAGTATATTGCAAAATGGAGAGATCCCCATATGAACTCTGTGGGGTGCCACTAGTAACAGGCCTCTTGGTGGAGGTGGATTCCTTCACCCTGACTTCATGTGTTCTATCTGCAAGCTATTTGACTATCTATCGGGTGACATAGAGATTTGTACCTAAATTTGTGAGTTTGTCTATAATACCGGAGTCAGGTATTGTACCAAATGCCTTTGCCAGGCCAAGGTAGGCAGTATGTACCATTTGCCCTCATCCATGGCTCTAGTGACCTTCTCAAAGATATCTACCAAGTTTTGTAGGTAGGATCTGCCCTTGATGAAATAGAACTAGGATGGGTCTAGTGTTTGAAGATTTCCTATGTCTTTGTTTATCAGGTCTACTATAACTCTTTCCATGGCTTTACATATAAGACTAGTCACACTTATGGGCCTATAGTTCTTTGGGTCTGTTGATGATCTGCCTTTTTGTAGAGGCATTCCTCCATTCTGTAGGGAAAAAGCCTGTCTGGAGGCTGTGTTTGAATAAATATTCTAGTGGGACTAACAGTTTATGTTTCAAGCTGTTTAGAAGGTATCCTGGGATATTATCAGGACCCAATGATGCACTATTTTAGCAATGGAGAATGCAGTGATGACCTGTTCTTTAGTGATAGTTGGGGAGAAATGGTAGAAGATATTACCTGGGTGGAAGCTGGTAGTGACAGGGGGTGGAAAACTGAAGCTAAATTTATTTGCCAGCAAATTTGCTCTGTCCCCCTGCTCAGTATAGGACGTTCCTTTTGCTATTACTTCATCGCGTTGTTGGGTGTTCCCTTTAATGTTGGGCACATAACTGAAAAATGTCTTATGGTTACCCTTAGCCTTAAGGTTGGCTGTGGTGGACTTTCTTATTTCCCTGAGCTGCTTTTTGAGACTGATGTGGGAGTTTTTTGTCTTTTGGGCATAGTCCTTCCTATTTTTGGACAGGATTTTCTTTCTTTTGTTTTACAACTTATTTATACTGGGGGTCCACCAAGCAAACTTGCTTTTTGGAGTTTGTCCTAAATTTTTTTTTCAGTTTGGTACAGCTGTTTCTATGCAGTTATTTATGTGCTTGTACAGGGTTTCTATAAGCATTTCTCCATAGGCCACCACATTCTCTTAGTTTGGGGTGGCTTGGAATTTAGCTATGCCATTGTTACTAGGAGGAAGTCAGCTTTGGAAAAGTTCTTAAAGTTTCTGGAGTTTGCTGGAGTTCAGCCTTTATATTTATTTATTTCAAGGGTGACCATTTTGTGATCTGATTTAACCAGTAAGGGTATTACACAAGGGGGATGCAATACTAGAGTGCTAGATCCAGGAAATTTGTACCTCTGGTGAACAGATTAGCTGTTCCAGGGAATTTGCATTGACAAAATCCAGGAATCTTTGAGCATGTTAGTGGTTGTGTATGCATTTCAGTTTATGGTGGAATAGCTGAACTCACCCATGAATATGGGAGTCAATATCACATAATTGAAAACATTAATTGTTGAATCACTATTCAGCAAACCCACTTTGTCAAAATCTAACTTTATTGAATGGCCATTTAATCAAAGTTTTTCATTGGGAAAAAGAATGATTGGCCATCATCGGGAATTTGCCCTTTTCCCCACTCTAATGTGATCTCAGAGTTTATATTTTTAGTTAGGGGGGACCAGTCCTCACATTGGGGGGTGGGGTGGGGGTAAAGCCCCCCACTTGGGTGGGTTTTCAATTTTTTGAATTTTGTGACAGGTGGTAGGTTTGACAGCTGTTGTTTTTCCCTTTGAAAAGGTTCAATTAAACGGTCATTCAATAAAGTGAGATTTCAACAAAGTGGGTTTGCTGAATAGTGATGTGATAATTAGTGTTTTCTACGATGTGATATAGACCTGAATATGGTGTTGGACTGACTTCAGTACATTTAAGTGTGTGGTATAATTATCCTAGGACTTTCCCTAAGGTTAGTTCGATATTGAGTAACTGTAGCATGCCATATAGTTTGACCAATCTTAAGGTGTGCTTACTTTTAATGTAGATTTATACACCTCCACCTCTTGTCCCATCTTGTGCAGTAACTGATCTAAATGTGTTGAAGACATGTAGCTTTGCACTGCTGGGATGCCTTCCATGGCTTTAAACCATGTCTCAGTAACTGCACAGATGTCAGCACTCTCCAAGATAAGGAGTGTTTCCAGGGAGTGGAGCCTCTTGTTGAGAATCCTAGCATTGAGCAGTTAACACCTTTAATTTATCTTGTGCAGAATTTACTGTTCTGTACAGTTTATCAAGTTGACATTACCTAAATATACATTTTATCAGATTGATATTGCCTAAAAAAGATACCGTAGGGATGGACAATCTTATTTTAATTTCTTAACACTTCTTATTACAAGCTGTCACAGGGAACTTGCATACAACTTCATACATGTGTTCCAAAAAGTACTTTTTCAGAGGACCATTAATTTCACAGTATGGCATTGTTCCTAGTTTTCCTGTGTGACTTCTGATCAAAAAGCAGGGTGAAACTAATATCTGAAAATATGTGGGATAACTTGTCATCATACCAAAAGTAAAAAAAAAAGGTTAAAATATTTCACTGAGTAAAACAACATTTCTCCTACTGCATACAGGGTAAGGCCAAGCTCCCTGTACTGACAAAGGCAGTGTGCTGATGACTAAAATGCAATGAACTGACAAAGGCAGTGAGCTGACTTTTGTAGAAGAAATCCATTTACCAAGGTTAAAATCCCATCGCTGTTCAAAGTAAGAAAAATAAATTTATCATAAAATATTGAATACTGTTATACATTTAAGTAGTTAGAACTGTGTGTCTTATATCACATGACAAGCCACTGCAGTGGCTTTCTGAAAATGTTGCACTGTACTGTCTCCAACATATTCACTATTACACACTCGCTACAATTTTGTAACTTGCAAAACCTCAGAGCTGAATTCTTCATGGCAATTGTTTTTTAAGAGCAATGTTTTATTATGAGGAACATTTTCATTTTTACATGCAATTAAATAGTGCTTTTTTTTTTATTTTCTGGCACTGATTCCTGATACTACCATTTTATAATTAAATGCTTCTTTAATATTAATAGACTAACTTCATGTTAGACAGTCAGTGCTTATATTTAACTTTCGACAGCTAGCCATTGCTAAGCATAAATCAGTCTTGATCTCCATGCTGCCTCTTAAACAAAAGCAAAAGCAAACATCTAAATATAAATTAGCTATGTAAAATATAATTTGACATTAGAAATTACCTTATGACTATATTGATTTATTACCACTATATGACAATTTGACAATTTTTAGTAACTGGACCAGATATTTCATAACTTATAGTCAACTTTATTAAATAAAACTACATCTCGGGTGCTTTGTTCTTGGTCAATACCCTCTTCAAGCTCAATGTCCATTACACAATCTCAAAAGCTCATTTATTTTTTTATTAGGGAGTTCTGAGTCTAACCTCTAATCATTCTCAGTTCTTTAATGTAATCTATGTAATCATCTTTTGCATCTCTTTTTGATGGTTTGCTATTGGTTTTCTATGTTCATGTTATGACTTTCTTAGCCACTATCAACACTAATGATAGCAACACTTTCACCTCTTTAGATTATGTCATTTTACACCAATAAGAACGTCTTTATAGAAAGGTTAAATTCTACTCCAAGTATTAGACTTAAAATATTGTTAAAATTCATTTTTGTACAGGAGCAGCTATGTAAATTCCCATAATATAGGCTCCCAAGAACTTTGTTTTGAACCATTACTTCCACAACATATTTCTCATGTCTGTGAGAACATTGTACTTTTTCTCTTTTGTTATCCCCAATAAGTTCCTTAATGTCCTTTTTCATATGCTTTAATATCTGATTTCTTGGTTTATACATATAATCCTGACCTACATAAAAATAGTGGGACCAAAAAACATCTTAATTGTTTGCATTTTATTGTCAATGCCCATAAATAATATTGCCATAATTTTATCTTATTCTTTTGAGAAATTTCTTTGGCTGCTTGTTCAATATGCCATTTAAACAAATTCATAAGCATCTCATCTTGTAAAAAGGGTGAGTTCGGTACCAAGTCAAATGCCTTCTTTGTTTACTTTGTGTCTTGCTAAACCAGTAAAACATTTCAGCTTAGTAAATATAATTAGTATTATGCCATCCACAAAGAGGTTCTTTTCCCAATTGAATTTCTCCATTTATATACAATTATATTTGATTGTCCTATGTCTATGGCGAATGGATTTTGTAAGATTAACACTTCAGACCACTCAATGCCACACTTCATCCTAACTTCAGCTCAGATGTACATATTAAATATTAATATTATCCTTATTTGTAGAAACCCAAATGACTCAAAAGATGACTTAATAAATTATCAACTCACTCTATGAAATGTTTTGGCAACAAGCTTATTAGCATTAGGGTTTTATTACTGTCTAATCCATCCTTTTGAATCATAAAGTTTCTGTTAATCTTGCAAATGCTTGTCTATGTTCTTTACACCCAAACTGATCCAGCTCTATTATTCTTGAAAATATGTTGCCATTTGTTTTTTTCCCAAAATTTTCATAAAGACTTTCTAGTCATGATTCAGAATCCAAAGGGGTCTGTACATCCCTAGATTAAGATCTTCCACTCCTTTTATATAACTGCTGCTACTGCTTCTTTCCAAGTCACAGGCATATCATCACCCAAAAATGTTGTTGCAAAACTACTAGTTAGAGTTTTATGATCTCATGTTCCTTCTTTTTCCACATTTCTGTTTGGAATTCCAATCCTTTAAGGAATCTTCCATGTATTTTCTGCTTTCATTGCTTCTTTAATTTCAGTTTCATTTATTGTTCATATTAATATCCATATTTCAACTTCTGTTAACTGAGGAACTTGTAACTGTCTCAAATATATTGCCATTTCTTGTGTGTTACTCTCAACCAACACATATTGTCTATAATAGTGTAGTGTAATAGTTTACCATTCCCTGAGTCCACTTTGACTCTACCACTCTCATAATTCCTGATTTTACTCATCATCCTTTAAAATTTTTATTGCCCCAAACATTGAGCAGAATGTTTGATTACTCTAGGGTTATTGTCAAAAATAGTTGTCTTATAACTAGTACTCTATATTCATTCATATATTCTAAGAAAACATTCTAACTTCTTTCAGCTGCATTCACCAGCTGTGCTCGACTTATTTTTTTTTTTCACTTTTGTAAATCCCTTACTTTTTAAGCTCTTGGGACACTGATTATGACTATTATTCCATATCGTATTTGCTTTTTGTGACAGCATTTCTAATCCTCAGTTTACAGTTATCCAATGCTTTCTAAACTCTATACTACTTAGATTAAATCTAATAATGTTTTATTTAGTTTGATCTACTCAATCATTAAATGTCTTCCTTTTCAGAAGATATAATGGAAAATGCCAATATCTGTCACAGCAATCTTTTACTTGCTTATAAAACTTAGTATGTATATAGGTACATAGTCTGACACTATCACCAGATGTGTTTTCATGGTTTGCACCAAGTTACAATATTCTTTTGATATGCAATATCTGTCTAATCTTGCTCATGAACCATATTTCCTGAAAAATGTATAAATTCCAATTCATTCTGTGTTATTTTCATTGTATCAATCATCTCAAATACATGGATATACTTCTCTAAACATCTGCACTCAACCAATATTATACGATATCTTGGCCCTCCAGTGACATCTTCCTTAATTCACTCAAGACTATAACGCTTTGAGGGTGTGGCTAGGATGCTAAATGAGTAGCATCAGAATTCCTTTGCTCTGCTACTTTTTATATTTCTGACAGGAAATTAATCTTCTAAATAATCCTAATTGTTTATAAACGATTATTTTAACTAACTTTAAGTGTTCTCTAAGATTGTTTCAAGGATTTTTAATTTTCAAATAATTTCCTGTCAAAATCTTGTCTGAAAAATCATTCATACATTCAGTTTGGAAATGAGCCATTCAAAGGCAACTTCAGAAGACTCATTCTTTAAAATGGAAATTCAGTCATTTCTTACAAATGTCCAGGAGTTATCCCTGAAGATGGATAAAATGGACACTAAATTAGATAATATAAAAAAGGCTCAAAACTAATGTATTATATCCAGGAAGCTCTTCAAAAAACAGAAGACACAAATATCTGGTATCAAGGACTCTTTAAATGACATAGAAGGCATACTAAATGAAGATGAAAATAACATTGAATTTTTATTAAAACAGAATACTTTTTTGCTAAGCAAAATTGATGACCTAGAGAACAGGTCCCATAGAAATATTATCAGTATCTTTGGTCTACAAGAAGAAAATAGAAGGGAATAAAATAGTAAGCTTTTTGACATCCTAGCTTCCAAAGACATTAGACCTACCTGAAGCAACATCATTCAGAACTGAGAGAGCACTTAGGTCTTTAACTACATCCTCCTCAAAGAATAATCCCTCTCCAAGATGTACGATAGTCAATTTTTTTTCTTCTCATGCTAAGGAACTAATCCTTAAAACTGCCTGGCCAAATCTCCACTGAAAATAGATGACAAAACAATTCATCTCTAAAATATTTTTTTTTGCCTTTAATTAGAGAACTTAAGAGAGAGAACAAATTAAAGTTAATTTACTCTTCCCTGCCAGGCTGAAGGTTTTCTTCCCTGATAATGTACATTTTTTGAAGACCCTGATGCTATGTCATATCTACAAACAAAACATATTTTAAAACAAGTGAATGATATGGACTGGAATTGTGTTTCCTTAAAGAGACAGGCTGAAAAAGTAGCATGGAAAATTAATGAAAAGAGGAAGTTAAGAGACAAATAACTTAACATTGTTTAATTTTTACTAGGCATAACAATGGTTGTCTATTTTTCAATTTAAAATTTGTTCTTAAAACATATTAATAACCTGCATTCAACTGCTTTATATGGGGTAAAGAGAGCCCAATGATTCCCTATAATGAGGTAATTTAATTTTCTTTATAAAATAATTTTATCTAACTTCAGTAAAATTTTACTATTTAATATACAGAACTGAGTAGTTCTTACCACATATAAATTACTAAAATAATCCTTTTCTCCTTTAATAACTCTATATATGAATCAATATTTACTGTTGGGTCTTCTTTGCTTCATTTATTGGAGTTGGCGGTGTTTGCCATTGATTTTAGTAAATTAATACATTTGCGTACTGCAAAATCTAACTTCAAACTTTTATCTTGCTGTCACAAGATCTTTTTGCTGGTTTTATAATGCAGAATACAAAATATATAGTCCTTATGTGGTTTTGACCTAGAGTTTATTATGACATTGAAAAAGCTGATGACGCTGACAGTCTATTTGTTTTTATATAGCAAATATTGCTCCCAGCATATAATGTGTCTTTCGTTCTCTATTTCTTCTTTTCTCTATTCTCTAAGTGTTGCTTGATACTTGGTTGCTGTGCTTAAGTTGACACGCTGCTGATAAAATGTGTTTGTAATATGGGTGAGGGATGTTTTGAGATTCAGCAGCTTTGAGTGAGGGACTAGTCTTGTGTTTGTGGATAGCAGTTGAAAGTAGAGTGGGTGCTTCTATATGTTCATGGTGACAACGTATCTATTGGGGAAGCTGCTTCAAAAATCGCTTTTCTTTTTGGTGTTGTGGCTGCTTTAATATGGTCTTGCTATAGTGCACTGAGTGTTTTTTGTGTGTTGATGTTGGGCTCATTGCTGTGGTATGATTGTTTGGTTCCTTTCCTGTTTTTTGTAGCATCAAGCTCTCTGCATATGTTACAGTAGGAAGGTGGGAGAGTTGCTGTAGCAGCATTTTATTTTACATGAAATTGTTAAATAGTAAGGGAGAGTGTGATCTGCTGAGCTCGAGTGTTAATTAAATGTGCAGATTCTTAATGTTTCTCTCTGTAACTGTTTTGTTAGCGTAAGCTTCCTGCCGAGATCTTGAGAACTCTAAGCTGACAGTTGGGTCCTGGACATATTAATGAAACTATGCTGCCAGTCAACTCACAGAGGGTGGGTTTCATGTTATATTCATTAGATGCTATGGTTACAGCCAGTCTTGATAGTTAAAGGGGAAAAAGGTATAAAAACTGTTGGATGTTGGAGGGGGATGTGATCTGCTTGGCTTGAGTGTTGATTAAAAGTGCTGACCCTGGATGTTTTTCTCTGTGAACTGCCTCATTAGTTTAAGCTTCTGGATGAGGTCTTGGGAACTCTAAACTCACAATTGAGTCCTGGATATGTTAATGAGATTTTGTTGCCAGTGAAATCACAGAGGGTTCATAGTTTGTGGGTCTCATTTTTTTTATTCATTAGATACTATGGATATACTTAGTCTCAATAGCTAAAGGTAAAGAAAGTGTTACAACTGTTGTTTTTGCTAAAAAAGGAATTATTAAAGAATAACAAATATAAGCAGTAAAATAAATGTATACAGGCTCTTGCCTCTAATTGGCTCTCTTATCACAATGAGAGCTCAATCAGTTGAATATCACATTTTATTTTCAACAGCTGGATTCATATTTACACTGTCTAAGACTGAGTATAGAATATAATTTTTTGATAATTTGAGGTATAAATCTAAGCTGTTTATAGTTCATTCAGATAATAGAATTACTACATACATCAGAATAATAAGAAATAAGATATTAAAAGATCTGAGTATGCATATTGCCTAGAACTTTATGACATGTTGAATTTGATATTATAAGAAACTGTCTGACTTAATTTATTAGCTAATAAATATAAATGCATTCATATATGTATCTCTATATAGGTTTATAGTAACATATAATAAAAAATAGAAATAATAGAATTAGTGATATAGAATTTCTGCTTGGAATATATAGACATGTATCTATCAAGATGCTATGAGGGAATATTCTAGATACTAAATGCTTCATAACTATTTATATGACTGGTAAAGAATAGGATTTTATTAAATGAAGACTGGTTTGTTATTCTGATATTTTGACATACAATTTTATTTAAGTAGCAGGGTGGGAGTACTCTCACTCTTGATGGGTGGGAAAGTCTGGACAGTTTGTATATCCAAAGTAGGAGTTTTAGACTCCATGCGGGGTTTGCGGGATTTTACATATGTATGTTTCACATTTTAGGATATATTTTATTATTTTGGGGTATCTACTACTGTTATTAATATTTATATAGTTAATTTAGTTCTTATTGATTATATAAATTCTAATATTAAGTTCCCCATTTTAAAAGTGGTTCAGTGTTACTATTATCATTCTAAAACTATGAACACATTTCTAGTATATTTGTTAACCTTCTATATGTCAACTCTTAAGTGTATTTCAATTAACATTAATGGTTTAAATAATGATTGCAAGAGAGGTAGTTTAAACAGGTATTTAACATTATTTAATTCCCAGCTTATTTTTTTACAGGAGACACATTTATTACAGATATAGACGGACTTAATACTAAGACATTATCTGTGTTAAATAGTTCTCATTATAATCAGAAAAAGAGAGGGGGTAGCTATTTTATGGAGAAATATTCTAACCATGCCTAAGATTATTGGATCATACAGTGATGAGAAGGGAATGTTCTGTTCAGTAACATTAGAAATTAATAGAAGAATCCGCATTCATTAATGTATATTGGATTCCAGGAATAGGAGCTAGTACTGTTAGAAAACAATTGAATCAAATAGCCAAATTTCAAAAGGTAGTATTATACTAGCAGGAGATTATAATTGTATACTGAAGGCTGATGATACTAATTCCACTAAAAAGAGGAAAAATATTGGCCTCATCAAAAGAATTAATACAATTTATAGACTTAATTCATATTAAAGACATAAATTATTTCTCAGATTCAGATTCACTTAAGCTAGAATTGATAGAGTATATATCTCTATTGAGTTACTAGATAGATTAAATAAAGTTAAAGTAATATTGTGTCAGCTTTCAGATCATAATGCTATAAATTTTGAGCTAACATTAAAAAGTAGCAATAATACACATATTAAACTCATACCTGCTTATATAACTAACTTGAATGATTTTAAAGATTTTTTCATGAAAGAAATACAGACTTTTATTGCAATTAATTATACAGATACCATTTCTGAGATTTATCTTTGGGACTCTCTGAAAGGCTATCTATTTGGTAGAATTTTGTCTTTGGTATAGTTTAAAAAACAATGGGATAAGGAACTGATTGAGTTACAAGAAAAAAAAGCAGGCACCCAAGCAACCGCTACTCCAAAACAAAACACGTACAACACATAGCTCACAAAGCCAGTGTGCTGAACAGTCACAGCTCTTAAGGCTAAACAACACACCAGATACACTTGTAATAGGTGACTCAATCGTCAGGCACACTGACGTCCCGATCACCAGGCTGAACAAGGAGAAGGTCACGGTGAGCTGCCTGTCAGGCGCTAGGATCCACCACATAACACAAGCACTCAGGTCACTCCAAGGCAAGTACAAATATGACTCAGTCATTGTCCATGCTGGTGTGAATGACCTGAGATGTACCTCCCTGGACTACATGAAAAGAGACATAGAGGAGCTCTCTGAGCATGTAGCCCAGGCTGGTATGACCCTGACCTTGAGTAGCATCTTACCCTCACCAAGAATGATGCCACAATATGAAGACAAGATGATCAATTTCAACAATTGGCTTAAGTATTGGTGTCATTCAAAGGGGATCCAATGCCTATCAGCCTGGGATGACATGCTCGACAAGCCACGATGCTTCACTAGGGACGGCTTGCACCTGTCACCCCTGGGCTTTCGGATATTGGCAAAGGCTCTTGCTACCCCCATAGTGCCTTTTTTAGGCAAGGCTCAAAAGACAAACCCACCTCCATAGGTATCACAAGGGATAAGAAACTAAGAGTAATGCTACTTAATGCCAGAAGTCTAAACCTCAAGATGCATGCACTCGAAACTCTCCTTAGCATGGAGAACATCGATATCTGTGCAGTAACAGAAACCTGGTTCAAGGCTCCCGAGATCACCCCAGCACTACCAGATTATTCCTCATACCATGCCTTTTGGCCCCAAAACTTGGACCGAACCACAAAAGGAGGGGGAGTATCAATATTCGTCAAAGATACCCACACCTCCAGGTTGGTGGCACAGCACGAAGCATCAGAGACTATCCATGTGCAACTAACAGTGGGTAAAACTGCCTTCCAGTTTATAGCCTGCTACAGACCACCCTCCCAAACCCAGGAACCCCACTCGGCCTTCCTGAGAACACTGGAAAACATGAAGGTCTCTCCAAACACAATTATATTGGGCGACTTCAACTACCCAAACATAGACTGGGAGCATTACTCTAGCTCCAAAACCCTAGCCCAAAGGTTCCTAGAATTTATAAACTAAAATGCTATGGAACAACTTGTTACCACTCCCACAAGAGGAGAAAACATACTGGACCTGATCATCACCAACATGGGGACTCTATGCTCCAGACCAGAAGTGTATCCCTCATTGGTAAGATCAGACCATAAACTAATCTCACTGGATATTCACATCCCAACTCCACCCCCTGCCCTGAAAACCACAGTGAAAAACTTCTCTAATGCAAATTTCACACTCCTCAAAACCGAGGTGGAATCCTTCAAAGCCCCCGGGCCTGTGGAAAATACGGCCCAGACCACAGAATCCTTTATAAACGCATTCTATGAACACCTTCAGGAATGCATGGATCATGCAATCCCAAATAAAACCAAGTCCCAATCCTCCAAAGGCAGACATCCTGTCTGGTGGACCCCAGCCATAAACAAACTATACAATAGAAGGAAGAAGCTACTACATGATAGAGCAAAATCCCAAAAAGGGAAGGCATCTCTGATCAGTATTAGCAAAAAACTATGGGCACTCATAAAATCGTCTAAGGCCAACTTTGAGAGAAAGATTGCACAGGACACTAAGGATAATCACAAGGCTTTCTTTAGTTATGTTAGGAACCTGGGTGGGAATTCCCAGATATGCTCAGAATTAGTCCAAAATGACAAAAAATATATCGAACCCACAGACATTGCCAACATCCTAGCTGACAGGTTCAGAGCAAACTTCTCCCCCCCCCCGTCCCCACCAAAAGGGCAAATATCTATCCCAGCAGAGTGCTGCCCCCCTGACATCTCAGATGCTCAGGTAAGAGCTGCCCTCTCCAAAGCAAAAAACACAGCATCAATGGGACCAGACAGTGTCCCGGGCTGCGTCCTACATGAACTCCAAGAAGAGCTAAACCCAAACATAAAACTACTGTTCAATCTCAGCCTTACTACAGGATATGTACCCAAAGAGTGGCGTACAGCAACAGTGGTCCCTCTCCACAAAGGTGGTGCCTCAACGGATCCTGGAAACTATCACCCCATAAGCCTGACTAGCTTGGTCTGCAAAGCTATGGAAAGGATCATTATGGACCTCATAAATAAAGATATTGGGGACCTACAGACACTGGATCCTACCCAGTTTGGCTTTGTTAAGGGCAGATCCTGCCTCTTAAACCTGGTTGATTTCTTTGAAACAGTCACTAAGGCCATTGACGAGGGGAAGGTAGTCCACACAGCTTACCTGGACCTCGCAAAAGCCTTCGATACAATACCCCACTCGGGCATTATAGATAAGCTCACCAGCTTAAATATAAACCCCTATGTCACTAGATGGGTTGTAAACTGGCTCAAGGACAGAACCCACATGGTTAGAATTGCTGGAGCCATGTCAGACTCCAAACCAGTTACAAGTGGCATCCCACAAGGCTCAGTCCTGAGACCTCTCTTGTTCGGTATATATTTCTCGGAGGTACAGGCCAACACGGAAGGACTGTGGCTGACCAAGTTTGTAGATGACTGCAAACTGGGCGCCATAATCGACACTCCAGCCGACACAAGCATCCTCCAAAAGGGCCTCATAGAAACAGACAACTGGTGCCAGAGCCATGGCCTCAAGCTAAACACCAAAAAGTGTATAGTCATCCCCTTTGGCAAAAACAACGTGCCCACAAATTACCACATAGGTGGTAATCCATTAAGTACAGAAGAAGTAATTAGGGACCTGGGGACCCAAGTTGATAGCAATCTCTCATTTGACAACCACGTGGCCAAAGTGGTTAGAAAAACATTTTATATAGCCCACCTAATCATGAAGGGATTCACATCTAGATCAGGGGAGGTCATCGTGCCTCTTTACTCATCCCTCATCAGGCCCATAATTGAGTACAATGCCCCTTTTGGGATGTACCTTACCAGACTCCTGCAGCAACTGGAAAGACCCCAAAAGTACCTCACCAAGAGGATCAAAGGGCTCAAACATATGCCATATGCTGCCCGGTTAAAGAAACTCCAGCTCTACTCAGTGGCATACCGCCTGCTCAGAGGCAATCTGTGCCTGATGTATAAAGCCATGTCCTACCCGGAATTAATGGACATGCTGCACCTCAGAAAATCCAAATCCCATCGAGCTACGTGCTCGAGAGACTTGAACCTCAGCACTGAAATAAATAGGACATGCTGGAGGGACAGATTCATAACCCAGAGGCTCCCTTCACTCTGGAATAAAATCCCAGTCCAGGTTAGGCAGAGTCCCTCATTGACTCTCTTCAAGAGGAATCTTGATGAGTGGATGGGAGATTGTAGGTTTACCCTGGGTATCACTTCTGTGTCACTGTTAGACAGAGGCACAGTATACTAACCTCGAAAAAGGGCATAGCAAAATTATTTTAAAATGGGTGGTGAAAGCCAAACACACTCTGGCTAGGCTTATAAATGCCCTAGGGCAGATAGCCTAGTATGAACCTATGAACCTATAAGAAAAAATGATAAGTTAAAACTAGATAGCCAAAAGACAAATACCAGTATGACAAAAAAAAATAATTGCTTAAATAGTAAATGTTTAGAGATTTTATTTATTTGGAAAGGATTACGATTGTAAATTTCACTGTTAATCCTTAATTTATGCATAACTTAGCTAATAGAACAAAACAATCTTAAATAGAGTCAATCACATCAAGAAAATGTATTCTATCAAGAACAAGAAAAAGGTCACTGAAATTGAAGACATCCTGAAAGAATTTAGAAGTCATTTTGATATAATCAACAAAAACAACACATTAACGGACTCTCAGGAAGAAATCAAAACATTTATTAGGAATTACATTAATAACAAAGTAACTGAAAAATAGATGAAAATAATTGCTAAACCTATTATTTTCTCAGAACTTAAGATGCAAATTAACAGATTAAAACCTAATAATGCTCCTTGTAGTCATAGTATCATACCTGTGCTCTATAAATTAATGCCAAAAGAACCATCTTCTATCTTACTTAAAGTCTTTTTAATTGTTAAAGAATTAGTGAAAGTTCCTCCATCCTGGAAGTATACTCTTGTCTCATCAATTCTAAAAACAGGTAAATAACCTATTAAATGTTCCTCTCTTAGACCAATATCTTTATTAAATACAGATTTTAAATTATTTATGGTTGTTCATGCTAATAGAATGAAACAGTTTTGTTAGTAGTGACCAAACTAGCTACATATTATACATTAATTCATATAATAACATTAAAATAATATTGATAATAATTGATTATGTAACTAAAACAACAGACTAACATTAATAAGGTTAGATATTGACAGTGCTTTTGACTCTGTTAGTTGGAATAATCTCTCATTAGTATTAAAAAAAAGTAATTTCTCAAGCAACTTCTTTTATCTTATTAATCTTTTTTATTAAAACTCTCATGCATTTATTAAAATAGGTACTCATACTTCAGAGTCAATTAGGCTTTCTCAAGTAAACAAACTAGGATGTCCTCTCTCATCTTTACTCTTTGCTTTAGTCATAGAACCATTTGCTAATTTTATAAGATCAAATTCAAACATCAAAGGTATTCAAGTGGGGAAAAATCATTATTTAAAATTCAGCTGTTTGCAGATGATATTTTATTGACCTTAAATGAACGTAATAGTTGACTAACAGCTGTCTTTGAAATAATGAAAATCTTTCAGAAGATATCTGGCCTTAGTTTTAATGATAGCAAAACACACATTTTATACATTAATTTTAATATTAAGGATATAGATACAGCTTTTACTAAACATATAGTTCAGGGAAAAATAATTATTTAGAGATAATTATTGCTGATAATATTAATGATATAATAACTCTCAACTATAATAATAGCTTAACTTTAATAAATGATCTAGTAAATAATTGGAACAAATATATCTTCACTATGGAAGAGAGACTTTCCATAATTAAAATGATTATTTTACCAAAAATATTATATACCATACAATCTTGAACTTTACCACAACCAAAAAATGTGTAAACAATTTAATTCTTTAATGCTAAAATCTTTATGGTTTCTTAATAAGCCTAGATTACCTTTAATCCATCATACTAGAGATTGATCTTTTGGTGGTATTGGTCTACTAGACTTAGAGTTATATTCAATAGCTTCAATCATTAAGACTGTAACACTCTAGCCAAATAATCAATATGCTCCTAGATGGAAAGAGCTGCAAGAAAAATTTGTATTAGAAACTATTTATTTTAATGATTTAAAACAGTATTTTTCAAATAATACTAATAAAGCAATCTGTTCTATCTATCCATTATAATGACTACCTTAAGAAAATTTATTTACAGAAATCTAATGTATAAAGCATGTTTTTCCTCATTTTTCCAATAGCGTATACTCATAATAATATTTCTAATTTTAACATACAAACAATGATTACTTTTAAAGAAAGTAACATGATATATTGGTTTCAGTTAATGGACAAAGAAAATGCACATTATGTTCATTATATAATAAATAAATTTGATTTGGATAAAGATATGTGGTTGCATGTACAGAACTGTAGACAGTTCCCTGAACACAAGACTAAATTAATGCAAGAAACTGTAAGAAATTCTGTTCCTAAATTAATTAACTTTTTATCTTTTTGCACACAATAGAATACAATTGAGAAAGGTCTTTTATCTAAATTATATAAAGTGATTATAAAAGAAATAGAATATAATAGTGATAGTTATTGGAATTATTTTAGACTCGTTAATAATAAGTCTCCAAATGAAGAGGATAAAAGATTAATTTTACAGTCATCAAAATTAACTACCTCTTCACTCAAATGGAGATTATTTTCTTGGAAATGTATTCATAGATCTTTCTTTCTTTAATCCTCATAGAATTCAATTAATAGTTAAGAATAAGAAGGCTTGTAGGAGATGTAAATTAGAAATTAAAGCAGATTGGAAACATATGTTATTTGATTGTGCTGTGCTTAAGCCATACTGGGACAATACACATTTTTTCTTGCAGGCTGTATTTATGGACACATTTACTTTAACAAAATCTTTAATTTTATTTAATTCCTCAATACCTGCTGGTGTTTCAATATTAATATATCCAGTTTTATGAAGCATCTTATCAATTTCAAGAAAAGTTATAACAAAAAATTGGAACATTGGAATCTAATCCCACTTTTAATGAATTCATCAACATTGCATCAGAAGTTTGTCAGTTAGAACTTATTACCATCAGAGCAAGAACCACCAGAATCACTTTTTCATACAACACATGCAGCAATCTTAAAGAACTACTAAATAAATAATTTGCAATTTCTATACACAATAATTTAACTAATGAAATTTATTAGCACTATCATTGTTTAAGCAGACACTCTTGTAAATACCTATATTGTTAATTTTTTTTTAAATCAATTATTTTTTTTCTTTTTTACACATTTGATTTATATTTCTACTTTAATTGTTATTATGTTTTCATTTGCTTAAATCCTAATGAAATATTAAAAAAGACTATAACACCATTTTCTATACATCCAATTCACTCCCATGTTTCCTTATGGTGTCCATAACTTTGGGGAGGTCTAACTTCTTTAACAGTGAAAAAATTAAAAAAAATAGTAACCCAAAGCCACAAGCAGGATTCTTCTATAAAACAAAATATATTATTTGTGGCCAACTGCTCACTTTTTTAGTTATTAGTCATTCTTTAACAGTGACTTACCAGATAATAGTAGGCAGGATTAGAGAGGGCAATGAGTTATTAGCAAAATAATACTAGGATTGTTAGTCTAGGGAATTCCGAAGTGGAGAAATTAATTTTTATGTGCCACTTATTATTCATATTTTCATATTTATGTTCACATTTTCATAACTGAAAGACCAACATCTTATTGAAGTATATGGCATAAAACACCAATTCACTGAAAATTATGGTTTATATGACACTGTAATGGAAATATTGTTAGTTGTTTGTTATTAATTATGAATGAAAATAAGCAATATTTCCATATTCACTTAATACATTAAAAAAGAAGTAAGTTACAAAGTGTTGCATGACATTTGATAAAATCTTAGATGTTGTTGAAGAAAACTGCCTTTGATATTTGCACTCTAAGGTGCACATCTTGAGAAATATCCAGTATTATTTCTATTGCTAATTATACAATTAAATATATGTTTTCATATTTCCGTAAATATTTGAATAACCATGCACTTGCAGAGGAATTTATTGTTGCCATGTGAAACATGTTTGGTTAACAACAATGTTTTAACAATATATGTCCAAGTTCCATAGTTTTCAGGATATGAACATTTGTTTGTGAAAGTTTAGAAAAAAATATAATTTGGGGTTGTGTGCAATATAATATATTACAGTAATTATGGAAAAGAATATGAATGCACTGTAAAGAATACTTCTTACTGATAACATTGCTATTTGTACAGTTTTCATAGCTTTTATTTTTCACAAAATATTAACATTTGCTAATCTTATATGTTTTAACTTTATTTTTCAAAAAATGCTCTGAAATGCAAGATGTGTGTAGGCTGCTAGAGGTCTGACATTCCATACCACATAGAAGTTAAAGAGTTCATTTCTTGGGTCTATATTAGATGAACGAAAGTTCATCTTAGCGAACGCTCACATGAGCAAAAATCCAGGAACTCGAAACTGCAATTGTGGGGGGCACCCCCCCCCCACACCCCCCCCCCTAAATATAAATTCCAACTCTGAGATCACACTAAAATGAGGAAAGGGCAAATATTCCCATCTTCACTGTACCACGATCTCACAATTGCAGTTTCGAGTTCCGCAATTTTTGCCCATATGAGCGTTCGCTAAGATGAACTTTCGTTCATCTAATATAGACCCCATTTCTTTAGTGTTCCAGTCACTGGCTATTACCATACAACCTTGTTTAAAGGCTATAACTTCTCCCATAACATTCTTTTTATTTTGTCTCAGTGCTTTCAGTGGAATATATATATATATATATATATATATATATATATATATATATATATATATATATATATATATGTATGCATTTCTTATGCCTTTCCAGCAACAATTCCCCACCATAAATCTTCCTGTCTATCCTTCAATTGTTTCTCAGTCTTTATTCTGAAACCTTTTTTGATTAATAGTGAAACCCCTTTCTTTCTCTCTTTCTCTTTGTATTCCAGCAAATAAACCCTCCTTCCCACTTTTCTTGATATTGCTTTCTTGTTGTGTATGATACATATGTGCTTCTTGTAATATTACCTGTACATTGCTGTTGTAAATATAAGTCAACACCCTTTCCTTTATTCTTTTTTCCTGCAAGCCATTAATGTTCCAGACTAATAAGTCAGTTTGTGGCATAATGAAGCTTGTTTGTTTTATTCTTCTTAAACATTTTGGTCGTCCTTCAGTTGCAAACAGGTAATTTATAGTCTGTTTCTATCATTGTTGAGGTGTCACTTTATATATTTTGTTATAATATTGTGCCAAAACTACCTGTTCTCTTATTTTCATTAAAATAACACACATTTTCCTCCCCACCCATATACACACAACATATTAATCTTGTACATATTTTCACAAGGAAACAGAACTCAGTAAAACTGTAGTCTAAAACGTCTTTGATTCCTTTCTGCAGAGACTCAAACACTGTCTCCTTAGGCCTAGAAAAATAACACAAACCAGTATTCTAGTTGTTTTACTTTTCTGCTGCTAGCAATTTAAGTATCTTATTTATGAAGCTGACCCTCTATTATTATGCTGCTAAACAGCTTTACTTTATGCCTTTTTTTCATCTAGTACAGTTGTCACTTTAAATGTATGTTCCTTGCTGCAAAATATTCCTTCCTGCAGCCACTGTACAAATTTTAATCCTGCTAAATATCTACATATAGCAACTCCATCCTCTTGTAATCAGTCATAGCTTGTGCAGAAAGGCAAGTTGTGTCCTAGAAGCTGAAAAGATACAATTAACAAATGTGACCATGATCAAACAGCATATAATTTCAAATAGTTATTTTCTCACAAATAATTTCTGCTTTCAGTTATTTTAAAATAACTTTCAGTGGGCAAGTTCTATTTTAGTTATACCAAACATCCTTTTCTATACAAGATAGATAGCTATACACACACACACACACACACACATACACACACACACACACACACACGTGTGTGTGTGTGTGTGTGTGTGTGTGTGTATAGCTATCTATCTTCTATAGAAAAGGATGTTTGGTATAACTAAAATAGAACTTGTCCACTGAAAATTCTGTCATCACTCAATGTTTCCAGTGATTTGTTTTTAGAGAGAGTCTCCCTAATCTGTTTGTTTCAGCATTTCAGCTGCCTATAGCTAACAATTTACATGTATTTATTGTTCACCTTCCTTCCTTCCCCAACTGTCAGAACCATTACTGGAAGCAAATTTACATCATTTGCAGTCTGAATACAAATAGGACTTTTACCAGACAACATCAGTAACATCCCACCCTCCAGTTAGATATAAACTTTTATTTTAAGTAAAAATTAAAACATGAAACTTATATTTTACATTTATATTAATCAAATAGTTATTTGCTCTCTCTGGTACATACTGATTTCAATCATTTTAACGTATCTGTCAGAGTGCAACTCATATTTTAGTTATAGCAAAGATCCTTGTCCAGATAAACAAATAACCAGTTTAAATGTTGTCTTGATTTAATCTTCCCAGTGTGTTATTTTTGTGGAATCTCAGCCTTTTTGAAAACTCTTTAATCTCCTTTATTTTATCAATCCTTTTCATTTGGAAAAACAGGAATGGGCTTCATAGGAAATCCCTCCCCTGAAGTTTCCATAGCTGGCTTTTTTTGCAGTTGTTGCCCAGTTACTTGTTCTTTCTTCCCCATCTCCCTCTTCCCATCCTTCATTTTCTTGTCAGTTCACCTTGAACATGTCATGGTTCTACATAGGTTGTCTATAAGTGGGTAGAAGATTCAAAATAATGCAGGATACAATAACTTAAAATGAAGTTGCATTACTCTGCAGTGTTATGAAAGGAAGAAAAGCATTTATATCACTTTTGTTTAAAACACTGACTGTTATGTTGTTATTATGTGGAGCTTTTCTCCTCAGGTCTACGATGAAACTTGCCCTGTCGGACTTCCCCGGTAAACAAATGTTAAATAAATAAATAAATTAGTTTGTGTTTGTAGTTAAAAATCATTGTCCATTGTAGACTGTTCTGTCTCCATCTTTTAAGATTGTTCCTTTCTTCCACAAAATCAAAGACAGTTCTCTTTTAACTGGCATGCCTGCAGTTTAATCAGTATAGGTTGTGGCTACTTTCTCAGTCCCAGATTAAGAATATTTACTCTGTGAGCCCTATCTATTTGAATATCAACAATACAAAGCCCAGTTCAGGTGCTAAGGCATTTTCTCACAAAATCTGTACACTCTTTCTTTTTATTTTGCTTTGGTATTGCAGTGAAGCTTAAGCTTTCTATTTTAGTTGATGTTCCATCATTTTTCTTCCTCTTATTTTAGGCTGTTTTTCATACAAATTATTTCCTATAAATGTCTGTTTAAAACATGTTGCATTTCATACAGTGTTCTGTAGTTTGTTTATATATAGTCACCTTATCTTGAAAATGTTAGAGTGTATTTGGTCAGTCTTTGTCTCTTGAGTGAAGGAAATTTTCTCCTTCAGCTGCCATTACCATTTGCTTTTCCCACCTCTGGTTCACATTGGTTTCTGTCCTCTACTGAGACGACAATTGTTCTCCCTTTTACTTCGTCTTTTCTCTCCTTTGTTGACTTCAGCTAACCAATTTCATTACAGCCTAGTGTCACCTCCAGTTGTTTCTACATTTACATCTTACTGACACCTCTAAGCATCTAATATAGCTTGTAAATATTTGTATTAATAATTCCAGATTCAAGCTACATGCAAGCTATTGAATTGTTTCATCTTAAAGTTTCTATGATGGGCAACATAGCAGTAATAATATTGCTGCTTAAGAGATACAAATTCTTGCTCATATACTATTTATTTATCTTGTCATCATTTTCATATTTTTCTGAATGTCTCGACAACCATGTAACAGTTTATTTTGACTTTGTTTTATTAGTATTTTTATTTTAATTTGGATTGTATTATCGATCTTTAGGCAGCTTAGGGTCTGGTGCCATGGTCAATATTATTCCTTTTGGATTGAGCTCCTTGTTTTGTTTTTTTTATAGTTACCATTGACTACTGCTTCAGACTGGTTGTTTTGGCTCTTACTTTTGGATTGTGAGTTATAAGGACTGGTTTATTACACTTCTCCATTAGGATTAGTTATGTTCATGTATTGCTACCTGGTTTACCTGACTGCACTGTGTTCCCCTGTTGTTTCATAGTTTTATAGTTTCATAGTTTAGTACTAGGCTATCTGCCCTGGAGCATTTGCAAGCCTAGCCCTAGAGATGTGGCTTTAGCCACCCCATGTAGTGGTACTAAGGTGTATAGAATAAATTTAGAATACTGTGCCTTTGTCTAGTAGTGACACATTGAAGACCCCCTTACTTATTAAAATTAGTTTACTGTGCCTCTGTTAAGTAGCAACACAGGGGTGACCCCTGGGGTAAACCTACGATCTCCCATCCAATCGTCAAGATTTCTCTTGAAGAGAGTCAGTGAGGGGCTCTGCCTAACATGGACTAGGATTTTGTTCCAGAGTATGGGAAGCCTCTGAGTTATGAATCTGTCCCTCCAGCATGTTCTATTCATGTTTGTACTGAGGTTTAAATCTTTGGCTCACGTGGTTCTTATGGATTTTGATTTTTTGAGGTGCAGCATGTCCATCAATGCCTGGTTGGACATGGCCTTGTACGTCAGGCACAGATCACCTCTGAGCAGGCGGTATGCTACTGAATAGAGCTGGAGTTTCTTTAGCCTGGCAGCATATGACATATGTTGGAGACCCTTGATCCTCTTGGTGAAGTACTTCTGGGGTCTCTCCAGCTGTTTTAAGTGCCGGGTGAGGTACATACCAAATGGGGCATTGTACTCAATCATGGGCCTGATAAGGTAGGAGTACAGGGGCATGATGACCTCCTTTGATCTGGATGTGAACCCCTTCATGATAAGGTGGGCAAGGTAGAAAGTCTTTCTAACCACTTTGGCAACGTGGGTGTCAAATGAGAGGTCACTACCAACTTGGGTCCCCAGGTCTCTGATTACTTTTTCGGTACACAGTGGGTTACTGTCTATGTGATAATTTGTGGGTACTTTGTTTTTCCCAAAGGGGATGACTATACATTTCTTGGCATTCAGTTTAAGGCCATGATTCTGGCACCAGTTGTCCGTTTCGGTGAGGCTTTTCTGTAGGATGTATGTGTCAGCTGGTGTATCGACTATGGCACCTAGTTTACAGTCATCTGCGAACTTTGTCAGCCACAACCCTCCCATGTTTGCTTTCACATCTGAGAAGTAAATGCCGAACAAGAGGGGTCCCAGGACAGAGCCCTGTGGGACACCACTTGCGACTGGCTTTGAGTCTGACATGGCTCCCGCAATCTTGACTTTATGGGTTCTGTTCTTTAGCCAGTTTGCAACCCATCTTGTGACATATGGATTTACATTTAAGCTGTTTAGCTTATCTATGATCCCCGAGTGGGGTATTGTGTCGAAGGCTTTAGCCAAGTCCAGGTAGGCTGTATGGACTGCCTTGCCCTCATCAATGGCTCTAGTGACTGTTTCGAAAAAGTCAACCAGGTTCAAAAGGCAGGATCTACCCTTCACAAAGCCGAACTGGGTGGGTTCAAGTGTCTGTAGGTCCCCAATGTTGTTGTTTATGAGTTCCATAATAATTCTTTCCATAGCTTTGCAAACCAGGCTGGTCAAGCTTATGGGGCGGTAGTTCCCAGGGTCTGTAGTGGAGCCTCCCTTGTGGAGTGAGACCACTGTTGCTGTACGCCAGTGTTCAGGTACATATCCTGTAGTAAGGCTAAGGTTAAATAACATTTTTATATGCGGGTTTAGCTCCTCTTGGAGTTCATGTATCACGCAGCCGGGGATACCATCAGGTCCCATAGATGCTGTGTTTTTTGCTTTGCTGAGGGCGGTTCTCACCTGGACATCAGAGATGACAGGGAGGTTACATTCAGCTGGGATGAGTATTTCTTCTTTTGGAGGTGAGGGAGGGGAAAAATTTGCACTGAACCTGTCTGCCAGAATGTTGGCAATATCTGTGGGTTCGGTAAATTTTTTGTCGTTGTGTACTAACTCTGAGCATATCTGAGGGTTTCCGCCCAGGTTTCTAACATAACTGAAGAATGCCTTGTGGTTATCTTTAGTGTCCTTGGCGATTTTTCTCTCAAAGTTGGCCTTGGATATTTTTATGAGAGAGCGTAGCTTTCTACTAGTGCTGATCAGAGATGCCTTCCCTTTATGGGATTTTGCTCTGTCTTGCAGTAGCTTCCTTCTTTTGTTATACAATTCCAAAACTGAAGAAAAACAAACTGTCAAAAAACAAACCAAAAGGTTCCGAACCAGCAGGTGTAAAACTCCAAAGGTTTATTAGGAAATGTAAAAGTAAAGCTCTTTTCGTCTCCCTTAGTAGGAAGACTTCTTCAGACAAAGGAAAAAATCATCAAACACAATTTAAAACCCAAAAAAAGGTGTGTGTCTGTGTGTTACAAAATTACAAACAGCTGCCTTAATTGAACCCACTGACATACCTTCACATTTAAAGTTGTATTACATTAAAAGCATAAATAAATGTCCACTTAGTGTAGACAGGGTGTCAAACATAAAAAAGTTTTCAAAAAAGAAACATGAACTTGATAAAAGTAACCAAGAATGTCTTAGTGAAGATTCATGAACCTAATCAAGTGTAAATACTGTTTGTTTCCCTTAAAATACATTTTAGCAAACAACTTTTCATAGGGTAAAACAAAACTCATACAGAATCTTGTGATTAAAAAGAAAATAAAATGAAGTAATGCTTGCAACTAAGTATATACAAATATAATATCCATTCCTTAACAGAAAAGGTAGTAAGGAGTACACATCTCTAATGCATAATGAAGAATCAATAATAAATGAATAAATAAACAGTGCAACTCAACGAGGAGTCTGCAATAACCGGAATTTCAAAGGCGTTTCTAATAAAAGAAATGTTATTTCTAATGTTAAATAACCGAATATGTTTATTTCTGTGTTAAAAATCTAACACAGAAATTACTTGTCATTTAAACGCCAACAGAATGCAACGACAGTATATGAAAAAGAATTTTTTTAAAATGTTCCTTGAGCAATGGGTAAAGCACCAAGCTGCGATGAGAACACTTTCTAAGCTTTTAGTATGCACAGTTGTAGCAGCCAAAACAAGTCAAAATGCAGCTGTTTCAGAAAAAATATGGCAAGGCATTGCGTGGAAGACACGTCTAAATCAAAACAAACAAACCGCCGGATTCACAAGATGGTTTTGTCTTAAACACATCATATTGTGCTGGCAAAGCTTTCACCATCCACTGTCTCACGCATTGGATATTATTACTTAGGAATATAGGAACAAACTAGATAAGTGATCATGGTGACAGTAACATGCCTAACCATATACACCATTCAGGAGACAAACTTAAAAGTTCTTGCCACATTTTTACAGTATGTCATAGTGCTCGCCTCCTAAATCTAGTCATCAAGGCCAGCCTTAAAGATAGCCAAATTAGTATTTTGTTTGACCTGTAGTGGCACCTTATTCCATAGGCTAGGAATATGCCGAGATAGAAACCTATCTCACTGGTGAGTCTTTTTTATTTGTTGGTGTACATTTAGGTTCTTACTGTAGGGTTTTTTAGAGACACTGATTTTGGAACAAATAGGAGGTTACATAGGACTGGGTCTTTCACACTTCTGAGGTATTGGCATGGATGTCTGCAAACTAAATGTCAAAGAGGAGAGGGACCAGAACTGATCCCTATCACACCCCACTAGTTAAAACTTTACATTCATAGTGGGAAACAACAACTTTTACAACATGGTATTTGTTAGATAGCCAAATATGCAATACAGTGGAAAATATAGGGGTTTACATTATGCTTTTTTAATTTTTCAGTAACAGCTGAGAATAGTGTCAAAAGCCTTGACTAGGTCAAGATACCCAGTGTGTACATATTGTCCACAGTCCACAGCTTCTGTATCCTTTCCAAAGAAGCTTACTAGATTCAGGAGACAAAACCTGGCCTTCACAAAACCAGACTGATTGGGATCTAGATCATCTAGATCTCTTAGGATGCCTATGTTTGCATGGCTTTGCATGTAAGGATGGTGAGGCTTATGAGACCCTTATTAGCTGGGTAGATACTGGGGCCACCATTCTGTAGGGGAGTCAAAGTGGCTGTTCTCCAGGCATAAAAAAAAACCTTGTAGCTAGGCTGAGGCCAAACAGTTTAAGTAGAGGACCAGATAGTGCATGTTTGGCACTGATGAGAATGCAGTCTGGTATGTTGCCTTGTCCCACAGAAGTATTATTTTTTCTGCCTTTGAAAGGTATTCTAAGATTTGTTGCAAGGTGATTACAAGGAAAACTAAATTCTCAGGGATGATGGGGCAACAATGTGGGTAGGAGGGGAAAGGTTAGTACTAAATCTAATATATTCGCTATATCCCTGGGGTCAGAATGTGTGATATTATTATTATTATTATTATTGATGAGCTCATTACTGTGGTAGAAGTTATTCTTTATTTTTCTCATATAACTAAAGAATTATTTGTAATTTCCTCTGGAATTTGTTGTAACGTTAAGTTCATACTATAGGTTCATAGGTTCATAGGTTCATACTAGGCTATCTGCCCAAGGGCATTTATAAGCCTAGCCCATAGTTATGGGGCTTTCGCCACCCCTTTAGTTTGAATAAAAACTATGCCTATCATTTTTCTGTGCCTCTGTCAAGCAGTGACACTGAAGTAATCCCTGGGGTATATCTGCGATCTCCCATCCATTGGTCAAGATTCCTCTTGAACAAGGCCAGCGAGGTGCTCTGCCTCACATGTACCGGGATTTTGTTCCACAGCATAGGGAGTCTCTGGGTGATGAATCTGTCCCTCCAGCACGTTCTATTTATAACCGTGTCAAGGTTTAAGTCTCCGCCCTTGTGGTTCTGAGGGATCTAGATTTTTGAGGTGAAGCATATTCATCAAATCTGGGTTTGACATGGCCTTATATGTCAGGCACAGGTCACCTCTGAGCAAGCGGTATGAGACTGAATAAAGCTGGAGTTCTTTCAGTCGGGCAGCATAAGACATATTTTGAGACCCTTTATCCTTTTGGTGAGGAACTTTTGGGGCCTTTCAAGCTGCATCAGGTGTCTGGTCAGATACATTCGAACGGGCATTGTACTCAATCATAGGTCTAATGAGTGATGAGTACAGGGGACGATGACCTCCCTTGATCTAGATGTGAATCCCTTCATGATCAGGTGGGCGATATAGAAGGTTTTCCTAACTACTTTAGCAACATGAGTGTCAAGCGAAGACTACTGTCAACTTGGGTCCCCAGATCCCTGATGACTTTTTCTGTGCTCAGTGGATTGTCACCTATATGGTAGCTAGGGGTAACCTTGTTTTTCCCGAAGGGTATGACTATGCATTTTTGGCGTTTAACTTCAGGCCATGGCTCTGGCACCAGTTATCCGTTTCTGTGAGGCCCTTCTGGAGGATATCTGTGTCAGATGTGTTTTCGACTATGGCCCAGTTTGCAGTCATCTGCAAACTTTGTCAGCCATAACCCTCCTGTGTTTGCTTGTACTTCAGAAAAGTAGATGCCGAACAAGAGTGGACCCAGGACTGAGCCCTGTGGGACACCACTTGTGACAGGCTTTGAGTCTGACATGGCTCCAGCAACTCTGACCCTGTGGGTTCTGTCGCTTAGCCAGTTTGCAACCCATCTTGTGATGTATGGGTTTACATTCAAGCTGATGAGTTTTTCGATGATACCTGAGTGGGGTATTGTGTCGAAGGCCTTTGCCAGGTCGAGGTAGGCTGTATGGACTGCCTTTCCCTCATCAATGGCCTTGGTGACTGTCTCAAAAAAGTCAACCAAGTTTAAGAGGCAGGATCTGCCTTTGACAAAGCCAAACTGGGTTGGATCCAAAGTCTGCAAGTTCCCTATGTCTTTATTTATGAGTTCCATTATGATCCTCTCCATGGCTTTGCAGATAAGGCTTGTCAAGCTAATGGGGCGGTAATTTCCAGGGTCTGTGGAGGCACCGCCCTTATGAAGTGGGACCACAGTCGCCGTCGCCACTCCTTGGAGTGCGTATCCAGAGGTGAGGCTAAGATTAAACAGCTGTCCTAACTGTGGGTTTAATTCCTCGTTGAGTTCATGAAGCACACAGCCGGGGACACCATCCGGTCCCATGGATGCTGTGTTTTTGCCTTAGTGAGGGCAGTTCTCACCTGGGCGTTGGAGATGTTTGGGGGCTACAATCCTCTGGAATAGATATCTCTCCTTTTGGGGGGGGAGAAGTTTGCACTGAACCTGTCAGCCAGTATGTTAGCAATGTGTGTAGGTTCAGTAATTTTCACATCATTTTGAACTAATTCTGAGCATATCTGGGAGTTTCCTCCTAGGTTTCTAACATAGCTAAAGAAGGCCTTATGATTGTCTTTAGAGTCCTTGGCGATTTTTCTCTCAAAATTTGCCTTTGATGATTTTATGAGAGCTCTTAGTTTTTACTTATAATGATCAAAGGTGTCTTACCTTTCAAGGATTTTGCTCTATCTTGTAGTAGCTTCCTCCTTTTGTTGTAGAGCTTGTTTATGGCTGGGGTCCACCAGACTGGACGCTTGCCTTTGGTACAGAGAGTCTTAGTTTTGTTTGGGATTGCCTGATCCATGCAGTCCTGTAGGTGCTGGTAGAAGGCATTTGTAAGTGATTCAGCGGTTTGAGTAATGTTTACCACTGGCTCAGGGGCCTTAAAGGAGACCACACTAGTTTTTAGAAGTGTGAAATCGGCTTTTGAGAAGTTTTTCACTGTGGTCTTTTTGTTTCAGGTGGGGGCGGGATGAGGACCTCCAGCGAGATTAGTTTATGATCTGATCTCACCAGTGAGGGGTATACTTCCAGTGTTGAACATTTTGATCCCATGTTCGTGATGATGAGATCAAGTATGTTTTCACCTCTTGTGGGGATGGTGACTAGTTGTTCCATGGCATTTGAGTTTATGAACTCCAGGAATCTTTGGGTTAGAGTGTTCGGGCTTGAGTAGTGTTCCCAGTCTATATTAGGGTAGTTGAAGTCACCTAGTATGATGGTGTTTGGAGATACATTTATCCCCTCCAATGTTTTCAGGAAGGCCATGTGAGGTTCCTGAGTTTGAGAGGGTGGCCTGTAACATGCTACAAATTGCAGAGCAGTCTTGCCTATGGTTAATTGCACCTGGATGGTCTCCGATGCATCGTGCGTTGCCACCAACCTTGAGGTGTGGGTGTCCTTTATGAATATGGACACCCCCCCTCCTTTCTTGGTGTTGTCCAGATTTTGGGGCCAGAACGCATGATATGAGGTGAAACCTGTTAGTGCTGGGGTGCTCTCAGGAGCCTTGAACCAGGTTTCTGTCACAGCACAGACATCGATGTTCTCAATATTGAGAAGAGCCTCGAGTGCGTGCATCTTGAGATTGAGACTTCTGGCATTGAGCAGCATTACCCTTAGTTTTTTTCCTTTTTGGTGTTCTAGGGTGGTAGGTTTAGAATTTGAGCCTTGCCTAAAAAGGCACTATGGGGGTGGCAAGAGCCTTTGCCAATATCCGGAAGCCCAGGGGTGACAGGTGCAAGCCGTCCCTTGCGAAGCAGCGTGGCTTGTCCAGCATGTCATCCCAGGCAGACAGACATTGGATCCCCTTTGAATGACACCAGAATTTAAGCCAATTATTAAAGCTGATCATCTTATCACTGTATTGTGGCATCATTCTAGGTGAAGGTAGGATACTGCTCAAGGTCAGGGTCATACCTGCCTGGGCTACATAATCAGAGAGCTCCTCGACGTCCCTTTTCATGTAGTCCAAGGAGGTACGTCTCAGGTCGTTGACACCAGCATGGACAATGACTGAGTCATACTTGTACCTGCTGTTGAGAGACCTGAGTGCTTGCGTTATGTGGCGGATTCTAGCGCCCGACAGGCAGCTTACTGTGACCTTCTCCTTACTCAGTCTGGTGAGCGGACGTCAGTGTGTCTGACTATGGAATCACCAATGACAAGTGTGTCTGGCATTTTGTTTGGCCTTAAGGGCTGTGACTGTTTGACACTCTGACTGTGTGGTCTATGTGTTGCATGTGTTGGGTCGTGAGGTGGTAGTTGTTTGGGTGTCTGCTTTGGTGGCCTCTGCTGTTTTGGTAAATTTTTGATCAGAGCCTCCGAGTATGTCTTTGTGTGAGTATGTGTATGATTTGAAGTTGTGATGGTACCATGTGTGACTGGGTATGTATTGTGTGTGGTTACCTTCTCCTCCTGTCTGGTCTTGCCAGTCCTATGTTGAGAGAGCTCGGCCTCCAGTTTGGCCGTATAGTTGCATCTCTCGCATGTATTTGTGTTTTGTGGGAGAAGGAGAGGATTGTCTGTGTACATGAGGCAATTGTAACATTGCCTCAATATTCCCAGGTTCACCAGTTGAGCTGGAGAGGACACTAGCAACTGATCCCTCGACATACTAGAAGTAGTAGATAAAGAACTTTCAAAGGACTCCGGGGGAAGTGGGTTTTAGGCTGGTGGGGTACTATCTATAATAAGAGTGCTTTATCAAGGTGCAAGTACTGTAGGAGTAAGTGCTAGGCTTTACAGATAGAGAATAGTCTACTTGGGAATCAAGTAGAGATGAACTTTTCAGTTATAGGATATGCTGGTTAGATCAGCAGTACAGTTTAGCGTGTTTTATAGCAGGGGCTGAAGGGAGCTAGGAATTGGCCCAAAACGACCAATGGACTACTAGTTTCTGGCTGAAACTTCACCAAATCGGACAAAAGGCCGCTCAGTGCTTCCCACTCCCACTGGTAAGCAAAGAAACTTCCCTCCTTCCTAATAAGGCAATGGATCAGTAACAGGAACTAAAAACAAAGCCCAGGGATCAGCAACTCTGAAACTGGACTACTCTAGTTCAGTAAAGTGGGAAAACAAGAGATTTTTTGTTTTATTACAGAGATAAGGAAAAAACAGACAGTAAATGCTATAAATGCTGTAAATCGGCTAGCGCACTTTAGTGTGTAGCCTACAGAAACAATTTGCAACAATTAGTAACTTAAAGTGCAATAAACAGTGTAAAATGCAGAAATCACTTAAAGTAGCAGTAAAACAGGCGAAATGCAGTCGCTAGCTTAATAACAGTGGGAAAGCCACAAAAATGCTTATATCTGGTCGAAAGTCACTCTTTTAGCTCTCTGCTGCTTGGATCACTCTGCAGGCCACCACGAGGATCTGTGCAGAGTTGGTACAAGCTGGAAAACGCGTGTTTAGCGTGTTTTATAGCAGGGGCTGAAAGGAGCTAGGAATTGGCCCAAAACGACCAATAGACTACTAGTTTCTGGCTGAAACTTCACCAATTCGGACAAAAGGCTGCTCAGTGCTTCCCACTCCCACTGGTAAGCAAAGAAACTTCCCTCCTTCCTAATAAGGCAATGGATCAGTAACAGGAACTAAAAACAAAGCCCAGGGATCAGCAACTCTGAAACTGGACTACTCTAGTTCAGTAAGGTGGGAAAACAAGAGATTTTTTTTTTTTTTACAGAGACAAGGAAAAAAACAGACAGTAAATGCTATAAATGCTTTTAAGTGGCTAGCACACTTGAGTGTGTTAGCCTACAGGTAAAATTAAGCAACAAATAACTTTTAAGAGTGCAAAACAGTTAATCAACACAAAACAGTTTAAATAGAATGCAGAGCTGTATAAACAGGCTAAGATGCAGTCGCTAAGCAGTAAATATTCAAAAGCCAGAAAAAATACTTAAATCAGTTATAGCAAATACAGTTATAACAAATGCTCTGAAATATACTGTATATTTCAATATGTTTGAGAAGGACAGTCAGAACACAAGAAGGTTCAGGCGAAAAAGAAAAAAAAAGTTTTGTTTTACTTTTTGAAAAGGTAAAAAGGAGGAACAGAAGGACTTATCAAATGTTCTCTCTGTATTAAGAAGAATGAGCTAATGACACTAGACTGGGAGGTGTGTCACAGTAGGGGCGGGCAACTGCAAAGCCACCAAGTATAAGAGCAAGACACCAACAGGGAGGGAGGGTGGGACAAGACAACAAGCACTACAGATTCTGAAAGTTTTTAAACAGATAAAGATTTCTGAAGATTCTGAATAGACAAAGTGCTTTATATATATTAAATTATAAAAACAGTAATCTGTTAAAATAATCAAAAGATACTTATATTTTGTAGCTCAGTTGCGGTCAAACAACTTCTCCAGCCTGCACCAAAGACCAGAACAACAACTTTTTTTTTTTTTTTTTTTTTTTTTATGCTTTACATTTTGTAATAAGTGTTTTAAGTTCCTTGCTGATATGTTTCAATGTAGTCTTGAGGTAGGGAGATGAGGACTTCTTGGAACATTTCATGATTTTCATTCTTCTGTTTTACAGCCTAATAATATGAGAGTTTCACCAAAGAGGTTTATTCCTGAATTTATAATCATATTTAGGCTGGATGAGTACTGCCTTTTTGTATGCAACTGTTCAGGTGCTGGTAAGTCAGAGGTGAATGTAACAACCCACTGACTTGGGTTCATCAACAAGGGATTGTTGTGAACTTTGAACAGGTCTTCTATAAGCTCAAGTAGATTTGCTTTGTAGAAGTCCCTAAAGATGGTCTAATTTGACGGTGGGGTGGTACACTAGGCCTAACAGAGAAAATGACTGATTTGTGGTTGGACTTAACCTGGGATGAGGAGATGCAGTGTGGTGTGGAGGCAGGGGCTATGTTGGTAATAACCAGGTAAAGGACACTGGGTATTTTTACTATTTGTTCCACTGCATTGGTATTAATGAAGTCTAGAAAACACTGAGCATAACTATATTTAGAGGTGTCAGTGCTTGGATAATTGAAGTCTCCTAGTAGAAGGTATTTGATTTGATATTTAATACCCCAATGGTGTTGAGGTAATTTCAGTGATCTTTGGGTGACATTGATGGGGATCTGTAGCTAGCAATGAAGTAATAATCGGATTTGTTAAGGGTGATTTGGTTCTCTACAGGCTCCAAGTTATGGTTGTGGGCAGTTTGATGTGAAATAAAGGTACTTCTAACAACTGTAGGTATTCTCACACAGTTACCCAAGGGTATGAAGGCATGATGGCTACTACATGCTGGTATAGAGAGAGTATTGCCATTGCATTGAAAGTATGTCTCAATAACTATACAAATATGAATGTGTTCAAGTTGTAGGATGGTCTCAAGTTCTGTCATATTCTATTTAGACTCCTTGCATTTAGTAGTACCACCTTGATGTCTAAATTTGAGTTTGAGTTTTCTATGTAGAAATGGCCAGCAGGGAGACTGAGTCTAAAAGCAAAGGCTTTAGCCAGTATGTGGAAACCCTGATATGACAAGTTTAAATCATCCTTTGTGAAACAGGAAGCCTTATCTGCCATATCATCCCAGGCTGACATGATCTCCTTAGAATGACACCAACTATTTAGCCAATTGCTAAAGCCAATTATCTTGTCTTTGTATATAGGCATCATTCTTGGTGAAGGGTGAAGGCAAGATACTACCAAAGAACAGTGTGTTTCCTGCCTGTAACGCATGCATAGTAAGTTCCATCATATCTCTCTGCATGTTTCTCAGGGTGGAGCATCTCAGGTCATTTACTCCCACATAGGCCAATACTAAGTCATAGTCATATTTGTCTGTCTTAATGGACCTTAGGCACTTATAAAATTGTGGATCCTGGAACTGGACAAGGAGCTTACAATCACCCTGTTCTTTTCCATTCTGGTAAGTGTGGAGTCTGTTTGCCTAACTTGTTACCTATGACTAAAATATTTCATTGTGTGAAAGAAAACTTAGTGGGCCTTATGTGCTTAGGCCTACTTTCCTAATGACTCCTGGGTGAGTTTTGTACATTTGTTGTATGTGTGAGTGGAGAAGGAGTAGGTGTTGCCTTGTTTGCTGGAGGTTGAGATATTTTACAGTGAGTTATACGAGGCTTTGGAAAAATTTTCTTTATAACCTCAGCATTAGTTATGGGTCTAGTAGTGTGTTATGACTGATAGTGGCCTGATACAAAAGGACAGCCTCCATGTTTCTTGGGTTACCCAAGAGCTGACATATTCCTTCCAAACTAAAAATGCCTTGCTACATAACCCTCAAGTATATCCAAATTATTAGCCTTTAAACATCGAAAGTTTGCTTGTTTGTTTGTTTAATTTAACTGTGGAGGCTGCCCACTAAAGTGTGCTAGCCTGTGTTACTAATTTATCACTGTCTCTACATTTTCTGTGTGTTTCTACAAAAAAAACAAAAAAACAAAAAAATAATCCTTGTTTTCCCGCCTTTCTCGACTAGTTTAGACCAGTATACAGGCATTGCTGTATTCTGGGCTGTGGTGTAGTTCCTGTGTTGTCCATTACCTTACTTGGATAGAAGGAAGTTTCTTTGCTCACCAGTGGGAGTGGGGAGCCTTGAGCAGCCTACCTGTCCTTGGGGGAAGTGACCTCAGCACAAGAAGCTGTAGTAATTGTTTTTTTATTGACCATTCCTAGCTCTTTTGTAGTTCACTGCTTAAAATCCGCCTCTGGGCGTTTTTTTTCTGGCTATACTACTCAGACAAGCTCCACGTGGGTTTACAGAGTGGTCCTAGCAGCAAGGAACTCGAAAAAGCGACTACCTTCTGGATTTAAGTATCTTTGCTTTTTTCACTGGAAATAGCTTCTGTTGCTTACTTTGAACTAGCCTGAACTGTTTTTTTACTGATTACTGCATTTATTTTAAAATCTGCACTTAAAGTTACATTTAGATGAATTTAATCGAAAGTTTGCTTGTTTGTTTGTTTAATTTAACTGTGGAGGCTGCCCACTAAAGTGTGCTAGCCTGTGTTACTAATTTATCACTGTCTCTGCATTTTCTGTGTGTTTCTACAAAAAAAAAAAACAAAAAAATAATTCTTGTTTTCCCGCCTTTCTCGATTAGTTTAGACCAGTATACAGGCATTGCTGTATTCTGGGCTGTGGTGTAGTTCCTGTGTTGTCCATTACCTTACTTGGATAGAAGGAAGTTTATTTGCTCACCAGTAGGAGTGGGGAGCCTTGAGCAGCCTACCTGTCCTTGGGGGAAGTGACCTCAGCACAAGAAGCTGTAGTAATTGGTTGTTTGGGACCATTCCTAGCTCTTTTGTAGTTCACTGCTTAAAATCCGCCTCTGGGCATTTTTTTCTGGCTATACTGCTCAGACAAGCTCCACGTGGGTTTACAGAGTGGTCCTAGCAGCAAGGAACTTGAAAAAGCGACTACATTCTGGATTTAAGTATCTTTGCTTTTTTTTCACTGGAAATAGCTTCTGTTGCTTACTTTGAACTAGCCTGAACTGTTTTTTACTGATTACTGCATTTATTTTAAAATCTGCACTTAAAGTTACATTTAGTCTAATTTAATCGAAAGTTTGCTTGTTTGTTTGTTTAATTTAACTGTGGAGGCTGCCCACTAAAGTGTGCTAGCCTGTGTTACTAATTTATCACTGTCTCTGCATTTTCTGTGTGTTTCTACAAAAACAAAAAACAAAAAAATAATCCTTGTTTTCCCGCCTTTCTCAACTAGTTTAGACCAGTATACAGGCATTGCTGTATTCTGGGCTGTGGTGTAGTTCCTGTGTTGTCCATTACCTTACTTGGATAGAAGGAAGTTTCTTTGCTCACCAGTGGGAGTGGGGAGCCTTGAGCAGCCTACCTGTCCTTGGGGGAAGTGACTTCAGCACATGAAGCTGTAGTAATTGGTTGTTTGGGACCATTCCTTGCTTTTTTGTAGTTCACTGCTTAAAATCCACCTCTGGGCGTTTTTTTCTGGCTATACTGCTCAGACAAGCTCCACGTGGGTTTACAGAGTGGTCCTAGCAGCAAGGAACTCGAAAAAGCGACTACCTTCTGGATTTAAGTATCTTTGCTTTTTTCACTGGAAATAGCTTCTGTTGCTTACTTTGAACTAGCCTGAACTGTTTTTTTACTGATTACTGCATTTATTTTAAAATCTGCACTTAAAGTTACATTTAGTCGAATTTAATCGAACGTTTGCTTGTTTGTTTGTTTAATTTAACTGTGGAGGCTGCCCACTAAAGTGTGCTAGCCTGTGTTACTAATTTATCACTGTCTCTGCATTTTCTGTGTGTTTCTACAAAAAAAAAACAAAAAAAAAAAAAATAATCCTTGTTTTCCCGCCTTTCTCGACTAGTTTAGACCAGTATACAGGCATTGCTGTATTCTGGGCTATGGTGTAGTTCCTGTGTTGTCCATTACCTTACTTGGATAGAAGGAAGTTTCTTTGCTCACCAGTGGGAGTGGGGAGCCTTGAGCAGCCTACCTGTCCTTGGGGGAAGTGACTTCAGCACAAGAAGCTGTAGTAATTGGTTGTTTGGGACCATTCCTAGCTCTTTTGTAGTTCACTGCTTAAAATCCGCCTCTGGGCGTTTTTTTCTGGCTATACTACTCAGACAAGCTCCACGTGGGTTTACAGAGTGGTCCTAGCAGCAAGGAACTCGAAAAAGTGACTACCTTCTGGATTTAAGTATCTTTGCTTTTTTTTCACTGGAAATAGCTTCTGTTGCTTACTTTGAACTAGCCTGAACTGTTTTTTTACTGATTACTGCATTTATTTTAAAATCTGCACTTAAAGTTACATTTAGTCGAATTTAATCGAAAGTTTGCTTGTTTGTTTGTTTAATTTAACTGTGGAGGCTGCCCACTAAAGTGTGCTAGCCTGTGTTACTAATTTATCACTGTCTCTGCATTTTCTGTGTGTTTCTACAAAGAAAACAAAAAAACAAAAAAAAATCCTTGTTTTCCCGCCTTTCTCGACTAGTTTAGACCAGTATACAGGCATTGCTGTATTCTAGGCTGTGGTGTAGTTCCTGTGTTGTCCATTACCTTACTTGGATAGAAGGAAGTTTCTTTGCTCAACAGTGGGAGTGGGGAGCCTTGAGCAGCCTACCTGTCCTTGGGGGAAGTGACCTCAGCACAAGAAGCTGTAGTAATTGGTTGTTTGGGACCATTCCTAGCTCTTTTGTAGTTTACTGCTTAAAATCCATCTCTGGGCGTTTTTTTCTGGCTATACTGCTCAGACAAGCTCCACGTGGGTTTACAGAGTGGTCCTAGCAGCAAGGAACTTGAAAAAGCGACTACCTTCTGGATTTAAGTATCTTTGCTTTTTTTTCACTGGAAATAGCTTCTGTTGCTTACTTTGAACTAGCCTGAACTGTTTTTTTACTGATTACTGCATTTATTTTAAAATTTGCACTTAAAGTTACCTTTAGTCGAATTTAATCGAAAGTTTGCTTGTTTGTTTGTTTAATTTAACTGTGGAGGCTGCCCACTAAAGTGTGCTAGCCTGTGTTACTAATTTATCACTGTCTCTGCATTTTCTGTGTGTTTCTACAAAAAAAAAACAAAAAAATAATCCTTGTTTTCCCGCCTTTCTCGACTAGTTTAGACCAGTATACAGGTATTGCTGTATTCTGGGCTGTGGTGTAGTTCCTGTGTTGTCCATTACCTTACTTGGATAGAAGGAAGTTTCTTTGCTCACCAGTGGGAGTGGGGAGCCTTGAGCAGCCTACCTGTCCTTGGGGAAGTGACCTCAGCACAAGAAGCTGTAGTAATTGGTTGTTTGGGACCATTCCTAGCTCTTTTGTAGTTCACTGCTTAAAATCCACCTCTGGGCGTTTTTTTCTGGCTATACTGCTCAGACAAGCTCCACGTGGGTTTACAGAGTGGTCCTAGCAGCAAGGAACTCGAAAAAGTGACTACCTTCTGGATTTAAGTATCTTTGCTTTTTTTCACTGGAAATAGCTTCTGTTGCTTACTTTGAACTAGCCTGAACTGTTTTTTTACTGATTATTGCATTTATTTTAAAATCTGCACTTAAAGTTACATTTAGTCGAATTTAATCGAACGTTTGCTTGTTTGTTTGTTTAATTTAACTGTGGAGGCTGCCCACTAAAGTGTGCTAGCCTGTGTTACTAATTTATCACTGTCTCTGCATTTTCTGTGTGTTTCTACAAAAACCAAAACCCCGGGGGGGTTTTCGTTTTCCTAGAGCAGGAACAAAAAGCGTATTCTGGTTTAGTACCCTTTGTTTTTTCACTGGAAAAGGGGTTTTTTCTTTTTTTAACCAGGGGAATGTTTACGATCCTCCCTTAAACCTGCACAAAGTTAATTTTTTGTTTATAAAAATTTCCTTGTTTTTTTTTAAATTTACTGTAAATCCCACTTGGGCGTTTTTCTTTATACTGTCGAAATTTCGTGGGTTTTACAAAAAAAAAAACAAAAAAACCTTGCCGCCTTTCTGATAGTTTGCCTTTTACGGATTGCTTTTCTTTTGGGGGTTAGCCTGTGTTTCCATTACCTTTTAAGAAAATTTTCTTTCCCAATGGGGGGGGGGGGCCTTGGGTTTTTAAGTGACCTCCACAAAAGTGTGAAATTGGTTTTTACCATTTCCGCTTTTTGTGTTTTTTTAAAAAAAAAAATTTTTTTGTTGAATTCTAGCTCTATTTGCTTAATTCTTTTTCTTAACTGCATTCTTGGTTTTACAAGACTAAAAAATCTTATTTCCCTTCTGAATTTAAAGATAATCTTGCTTTTCTGGATTTTAGTTCTATTGACATTCCTATGGTTACGTGTTTTTTCTACTGTTGATTGACATTTACTTTCTTGGGAAGTACCTAAGTCTTTATAATTGGTTGGCCAATGCTGCTGTAGTTTTTTAACGTTCTGTTTTCTTGCTTACTGCTAGAAAAGTCAGTCACTGTGGTCTTGAGCCTGACAGATACGCCTTGGTGTATCTGCTTCTGTAGTTCTGGGTTGTTTACCTTACTAGCCTAAGTTTTTCTGTTTAAAATATTGGGGTTATGCTTACCTTGAAGTTATCGTAAGTGTTATGTAAATTTGATTGGCTCCTACTATTGAGTTTCTTCTTTTTAATCATTCTGTGCTTTTTGCTTACTAAACAATTTCAGATTTCTTGTTTTAAAATCTTAAAAAGTTCCTAGTTAAATCTTGTTTTCTGTGTTTGTTTATTTGTTGTGGCTACTGGTGTGTGCTGTTTATTTATCACATTTGCACTTAGCTTACCTATGGAAGTGACAAACTGTTGTCGTTTTGGTATTGGGACCATTTCAGCTTGTTATTGTTGTAGACCTTGCTTTTTTGTGTTACTCTTAAAAGCCACTTCTTCTGTGGCCTGAGGACTAGAAAGCCACTATCTGGTTAAGTGATCTAGGTGTAGTTCTGTTTGTCCATTACCTTCTTGTAATATTTTTTACTATGACTGGACTTTTAACTAACTGCTTAAAGTACTGATTAAAGTGTTATTGTTGTTTGAAAATGAAGCTTCTTTTAGTTCTGCTTTTACTAAATACTTCTGTTTTCTTATTTCAAAACGTTCACAATTTGATTTTTTAAAAGCAATTAAATAAGTTTATGAATTTAAGCTTGTTTTTCTGGTTTGTTTGTTCTGTGTGCTCCCTAATGTTTACCGATTTCTTTTCAAGGGTGCTTACTGGTTTCAAATAACAATAAATTGTGTTATTGCTTGCTGTTAACTGTCTAGCTTTGTATTTTAAAATCTCTGTTGTTCTGTTTTCTATACATCTAAAAGAATCCTTGTTTACCGGGGCCTGCAGGGACTTGAAAGGCCTGCCTTGGTTTAAGACTTTGCTTTTATGGAATGTTGGCCATTCTTTTTAGCCGAACTGTTTTTACATCGCACTGGGTTTAATCTGTTAAACTACTCAGAAGAATTTAAGAAGTTTGTTTTGTTTGTTTAAGTAATGTTTGTGCCATTAAAGTTCTTGCTTTTACTGGTTATACTGCTCTGCATTTTCTGTTGTTAAAAGAAAACAAAAAAACAAAAAAAAATCCTTGTTTTCCCGCCTTTCTCGACTAGTTTAGACCAGTATACAGGCATTGCTGTATTCTAGGCTGTGGTGTAGTTCCTGTGTTGTCCATTACCTTACTTGGATAGAAGGAAGTTTCTTTGCTCAACAGTGGGAGTGGGGAGCCTTGAGCAGCCTACCTGTCCTTGGGGGAAGTGACCTCAGCACAAGAAGCTGTAGTAATTGGTTGTTTGGGACCATTCCTAGCTCTTTTGTAGTTTACTGCTTAAAATCCATCTCTGGGCGTTTTTTTCTGGCTATACTGCTCAGACAAGCCCCCGTGGGTTTACAGAGTGGTCCTAGCAGCAAGGAACTTGAGCGACTACCTTCTGGATTTAAGTATCTTTGCTTTTTCACTGGAAATAGCTTCTGTTGCTTACTTTGAACTAGCCTGAACTGTTTTTTTACTGATTACTGCATTTATTTTAAAATTTGCACTTAAAGTTACCTTTAGTCGAATTTAATCGAAAGTTTGCTTGTTTGTTTGTTTAATTTAACTGTGGAGGCTGCCCACTAAAGTGTGCTAGCCTGTGTTACTAATTTATCACTGTCTCTGCATTTTCTGTGTGTTTCTACAAAAAAAACAAAAAAACAAAAAAATAATCCTTGTTTTCCCGCCTTTCTCGACTAGTTTAGACCAGTATACAGGTATTGCTGTATTCTGGGCTGTGGTGTAGTTCCTGTGTTGTCCATTACCTTACTTGGATAGAAGGAAGTTTCTTTGCTCACCAGTGGGAGTGGGGAGCCTTGAGCAGCCTACCTGTCCTTGGGGGAAGTGACCTCAGCACAAGAAGCTATAGTAATTGGTTGTTTGAGACCATTCCTAGCTCTTTTGTAGTTCACTGCTTAAAATCCGCGTTTGCTTGCTGTGATGCAGCATAGCGCAGCGCCGGTTAAACAAGGTTAAACATTTTCTGGCTCCGCCAAGTCTGCTCTTCAATTTTTCCCTTAGAACTGTTCTACTTGCAATCTAAACAGCCTATACTCCATCTGAAAAGCTCAGCACTTGCTCCTAAAGCATTTTTTACACAGGTAAAGCACTCTTAAACAAAAAAGTACTTCATTCCACCTAAATTCCCTTGGTACCCATTTCCCTATAGGTCCTTTCTGTTTCAGTTACACGAAATCTTTTTTCCTAACATATCAGTCAATTCTGTGATCCTCTATTCATGTCAATCAGGAATCTTGAGACAATGTTGCAATTGCCTCATGTACACAGACAACCCCTCTCCTCCTCCAACAAATACAAATATATCACGAGAATGCAACTATATAGCCAAACTGGGCTAGGCTTTCTCAATTCAGTACTGGCAAGACCAGTCAGGAGGAGAAGGTAACCCACGCACACCACAAACCCAGTCTCATAGAACTATCACAACTGCAAACCAAACACATAAACACACAAAAACATGCTAGGCTGATTAAAATACCAAAACAACAGAGCTTTAGGCTTGAGACACCCAAGCAACATACTTACAAGACACAGCACATACAACACATAGTTCACAAAGTCATTGTGCTAAGCAGTCCTGGCCATAAGGCCAAACAACATACCAAACACACTTGTAATGGAGTGACTCCATAGTCAGACACACTGGCGTCCCACTCACCAGACTGAACAAGGAAAGGTCACAGTAAGCTGCCTGTCAGGGCTAGAATCCGCCACATAACACAAGCACTCAGGTCACTCCACAGCAAGTACAAATATGACTCAATTCATTTATACATGCAGTGTGAAACGACCTGAGAGCGTACCTCCCCTGGACTACATGAAAAGAGACATAGGAGCTCTCTGATTATGTATCCCAGGCGACAAACCCTGACCCTGAGCAGCATCTTACCCTCACCAAGAATGATGCCACAGTGCAAAGACAAAATGATCAGTTTGCAACAATTGGCTTATTACTGGTGTCATTCTAAGAGGGATCCAATGTCTGTCTGCTTGGGATGACATGCTTGACAGAAACCCAGCTGCCGCGAGATGGCTTACCTGTCACCCCTGGGCTTCCGGATATTGGCCAAGGCTCTGCCACCCCATAGTGCCTTTTTGGAGGCAAGGCTCAAATGACAAACCTACCTCCTAGAAAACACAAGTGGAAAAAACTAAGGGTAATGCTGCTCCATGCCAAGTCTAAACCTCAAGATGCAGCCCCTCAGCCCTCCTCTCAGTATGGAGAACATGATGTCTGTGCAGTGACTGAAACCTGGTTCCAAGGCTCCTGAGTCACCCAGCACTATCGGGTTTTACCTCATATCATGCTTTCTGGCCCCAAAACTTGGACCGAACCACAAAAAGGGAGGGGAGTATCCATATTCATCAAAGATACCCACACCTCCAGGTTAGTGGCAATGCATGAAGCATTGGAGACCATCAGGTGCAACTAACCATAGGCAAAACTGCCTTACAGTTTGTAGCATGCTACAGACCACCCTCTCCAAACTCAGGAACCCACACACGGCCTTCCTGAAAGACACTGGAAGTATAGATATCTCCAAATACCATCATATTAGGGGAGACTTCAACTACCCAAACATAGACTGAGAACATTACTCCAAGCCCCAACACCTAGCCCAAAAGGTTCCTGAAATTCGCAAACTCAAATACGATGGAACAACCGATGCCATTCACACAAAAGAGAGACAATATGGTAGACCTGATCATCACAAACATGGGGACAAAATGCTCCACACCGGAAGTATATCCCTCTTTGGTGAATCAGACCATAGAAATTAATCTCCCACTGGAAATCCACATCCCGCCCCCCACCCCCTGCACAAAAGAACACAGTGAAGAACTTCTCAAAAGCAAACTTTTACACTTCTTAAGACTGAGTAGGTATCTTCAATACCCTAAGGTGAGCCGAAGTGGAAACCACAACCCACACTACTGAATCCTTGCAAATGCCTTCTAGGCACCTTCAAAGAATGCATGGATCATACAATCCCCAAATAAACAAGACCCATTCCCAAAGCGGTAGCCAGTCTGGTGGACTAATATAAACAAACTTTACAACAGGAGAAGGGAAACTGCATGACAGAGCAAATCCTAAAGGCGTCTCTGATCAGTACTAACAACAGCTTCGATCCTCATAAAATCATCAGGCCAACTTTGAGAAAAATGTGAATACAAAAGACAATCACAAGGCCTTCTTTAGCTATGTTGAAACCTAGGTGAAACTCCCAGATATGCTCAGAGATTAGTCAAGAATGACACAAAATACACTGAACCCACACTGACATTACCAACATTCTGGCAGACGGGTTCAGTGCAAATTTCTCTCCTCCCTCCCCCAAAGGAGAAATAACTATCATGAGTGCTTCTAACATCTCAGATGCGGGTGAAACCACCCTCTCTAAAACTAAAACACAGCATCAATAGGACCGGATGTCCCGGGCTGTGTGCTACACTCGAACTCCTAAGGAACCAAGCCCACACATAGGCTGCTTAATCTTAACCTTACTACAGAGATACACTTAAAGAGTGGTGTATGGCAGTGGTCCCACTTCACAAGGTGGTGCTTCTCCCGGACCCTGGAAATTACTGCCCCGCAAAGCAGCGAGCCTGGTCTGCAAAGCTATGGAGAGGATCATTATGGAACTCATAAACAAAAGACATTGAGGACCTACCACAGATGTTGGATCTACCCAATTTGGCTTTTGTCAGGGCAGATCCTGCCTTTTGAACTTGATCGACTTTTTTGGAAACAGTCATAGGGAGGCCATTGATGAGGTAAGGCAGTTCACACAGCCTACATGACCTTGCAAAAGCCTTTGACACATTACCCCACTCGGGCATCATAGACAAACTCACCAGCTTAAATATAAACCCATATGTCACAAGATGGGTTGCAAACTGGCTCAAGGACAGAACCCACAGGGTCAGAGTTGCTGGAGCTATGTCAGACTCTAAGCCAGTCAAGCGGTGTCCCACAGGGCTCAGTCCTGGGACCCCTCTTGTTCGGCATTTATTTTCGAGGTACAGGCAAACATAGGAGGATTGTGGCTGACAAAGTTCGCAGATGACTGCAAACTGGGTGCCATAATTGATACTCCAGTGGACACAAACATCCTTCAGAGAGGCCTCATAGAAACAGATAATTGGTGCCAGAGCCATGGCCTTAAGCTGACAGCCAAAAATGTATAGTCATACCCTTTGGGAAAAACAAGGTACTGACAAATTACCACATAGGTGGTAATCCATTAAGTACGGAAGAGGTAATCAGGGACCTAGGGACCCAGGTTGACAGTAACCTCTCATTTGACACTCACATTGCCAAAGTGGTTAGGAAGACCTTCTATATTGCCCACCTTATAATGAAGGGTTTCACATCTAGATCAAGAGAGGTCATTGTGCCCCTGTACTCTTCTCTTATCAGGCCAATGATTGAGTACAATGCCCCATTTGGGATGTATCTCACCCGACACCTGCAGCAGTTGGAAAGACCCCAAAAGTTCCTCACCAAGAGGATAAAGGGTCTTAAACATATGTCATATGCTGCCCGACTGAAAAAACTTCAGCTCTATTCAGTCGCATACCGCCTACTCAGAGGTGATCTGTGCCTGACGTATAAGGCCATGTCCAATCCGGAATTAATGGACATGCTCCACCTCAGAAAAACCAAATCCATTAGAGCCATGAGAACAAGAGACTTAAACCTCAACACAGAAATAAATAGGACGTGCTGGAGGGACAGATTCATAACCCAAAGGCTCCCTACACTCTGGAACAGAATCCCAGTCCATGTTAGGCAGAGCCCCTCACTGACTCTATTCAAGAGAAATCTCGACGAATGGATGGGAGATTGTAGGTTTACCCCGGGGGTCATCTCTGTGTCACTACTAGACAGAGGCACAGTAAACTAAACCCTAAAAGGGCATAGTATTCTCATCCTAAGGGGTGGTGAAAGCCACACACACTCTGGCTAGGCTTATAAATGCCCTAGGGCAGATAGCCTAGTACGAACCTATGAACCTATGAACCTATACTTAGGTGCCTGCTGCTTTCACTGTATGTTGGTGCTGAGTATGTCTATGTAATATTATGATTGTACAGAGTTGTTATTTGTACTGTGGTGTGGAATAAGAGGCTGAGTCACTGAAATGCTTTTCTGTCTCAGGCTAATAGTGGATAAATGGATGGAAGCTGCATTACCTAGTCTGTTTTTTTACAACACCTGACACTGATTGCCAGGGCCTGGAGAGGATTTTAAAACCTAAAGTGGTGCAAAGAGAGTTTGTTTACTAGGTGAACTCCTTAATTATACAGTTTCATGAAAAGTAAGGTTGTGCTGTATTTTAAACACGACATTCAAAATATTTTATTTCAGAAGGTCAACGCTATTCAGTATCTTGAAACAAAGGTAATGAAACACTGAAACGTTACAAAACTGAAAGCCCCTAATTTTTAACTGTAGGAGAACAGTGAAATGGGAAGACCTGTATTGTTTCTGGATTATTAAAGCTGTTCACCCTTGGAAACAAAAGGATGGTTTTAGGGAGAAAATGAAACAGAATGATCTGTTGCAGTGGATGAGAGAGGATTAGTGACAGACTAGGAAATTTGCAAGTATTATTTTCTGAGAAATAACAACTAAAAATATTTGTTGTTGCATTTCTTTTATTCCAAGAAGACAAAATCACTGCTCTGTCCCCCCCCAACACACACACACACACACACACACACACACACACACACACACACACACACACACACACACACACACACGCAAAGCTAATTGGAAACCAGTACAACACATGGTACCCTTATATTCAAACTTCTAAACCAAAACTCTTGCACTTACGTGTATAGAAGATTCACAATTATAGAAACAGTCAACAATTTAACACTCAAACTAAGTTAAGCCCCCCTCTCTTCATTCTACTCTCTGTTCAAGGAAATGCCACAATCACAACTTCTCAATTTGAGAACCCAAACTGTGGCAATCTATACTATTGGATGTAAGAGATGCAACCACTTTTTTTCCAATTTAGGATAAGCTTAAATGAATAATATAACTTAATTACATTAACTCCCTTTACACTGCATATAATTGCTTTCCAAATTTATTTGACTCAATCCTCTTATCAGCTTAAGAGTTCTTTTTCCTCCTGATTCCGCTCTTCACTTTCATTTAACCCTATATTTTCTTCCCATTTCTGTTCATTTCTGTCTTCACCCCGCACCCTTTCATTTTGATCTTTATTCAGCTTCTACCCAATCTATGCCCTTTCTCTCTTACTTTAGCACTTCTACTGCATTATGTTTTCACTAAGTGCTTCTCTCTCTCTCTCTTTGTTTTCACATTCCTGACTTTTTTCCTCCATCCTTTCCCCCTGCCTGACCCACTTCATTGCGGGCGTATTGCACCTTCCTCTTAAAGTTTCCACTCAGGATGGCATTTTTTTAAAGATAACATATTGTTTATAGTTAAAGTTCATAGCATTTTATGGTATTTGTATCACACCACTTTAACAATCATTCTAGGCCTAGTAAACCTTTGTATCATCTACTCTTCTTTATATGATATGGCTTTATTTATTGCTCATTGCTGTGCTATTTGTTTATGATTTATATTTTCCTGGGTTGAGCCTGACATTGGGT